>NC_089788.1:8348001-8353001 GCF_040412425.1 Macrobrachium rosenbergii | reverse complement strand
CGACAGTGTGTTTATTAAAAGCGTTTATTGTTGCTATTGTTTTCTTAGTTTGGATGAAGAAATATCCACCAAACTGAGTTGGGTAGCGAGAATTTCTGGTTCCTGTAAAAACAAAGGCCAGTGTTTACTATGCTAATGTGTCATTCAGCTTAATTCGTCATACGGATGGATGGCCTACGTTTGCATAACACCTCAAGAAACTTTGTGATAGTTTTCACTGCCGTTGCTTGACGAAGATCGTTGGGATACACTGGTGTCACGGACTCACAAATGTGGAGGTCCTGAAAAAGACGCAATCTGACTAAGGTTATAATCGTAAAAGTACAAAAGACTAATTTGGATACGTCATCTTGAAAGGATGGATGGCTGTCGAAGTCCTGGGAAATAGTGTCAGCAGATATACAGAGATAGAAGAAAATGTTGCAAGATCTCTTTTGCGTTACTTCGGAGACTTGTAAAGTGTGATCTACATCAGAGCTAAATGAAAGATAGGGGAGAAAGTTTCCAGGAGAAGGAAGGTTGTTGTTGTTGTAGTAGTAGTAGTAGTAATGGGTCTTTTTATTCTTCTAAAGTGGCAACCAATGAAAGCCGACTGATGATGATGGTCATAGGCTTTAGGTTTTGAACCGCATTTCAAAATGAAATGCTAAAACACTTGCAACAGACCTTAGCTGCATTGCGTGAGCGGCAATAGGTGACTAGGGGGTCCGAGTAGGGAACATGGTGGTGGCTTGATGTAATCAGTTATGTAATTTGAGTATGCTGCATCTGCTTTTGTTTTGGTTTACTTATTGAACTCTGACCTTGGAAAAGATGATTTTCAACTCGTCCCTAAAATGTTTTGTTACCTGTCCTCAATATTTATAATGTACGACTTCCTAACAGCAATAACTTGGGTGACACACACACACACACACACACACACACACACACACACACACACACATATATATATATATATATATATATATATATATATATATATATATATATATATATATATATATATATATATGTTTCCCCTAGCAGGTGCCTCTCTAGAAAAAGGCAATGGCCACTGCCATATTCTCCCTTGAAATATTAAATCGTGGATGGGGCCCATGTGTGGAAAAGTTCCACAACACCAGTCACTTCAAACACTTACACAGAGGACTCATCAGCAGTGGGTCGACCCCCCTACACACTGTCATTCACCTCTATTTTGTACACACCCTTTTCCAGAATTAGATCTTTCTTTTCCATTACCTCTTCCACTTCATCTATCCATCCATTTCTGGGTCTTCCTCCAAATGCTTTTGAAATGCTTACTGGTTCCACTAGCCTATATCTTCCATTCTTTCCACACGAACGAACCATCTCAAAACACATTGATCAATCCTTTCACCTCAGTGTAGTTCCTCATCTCTAACCCTTTCATTTTTCTCATACCACAAATACCGCATACACAGTTCATCTAAATGGCTTCCCCCTCGTCTTTCTTTCATTTGCATTCAGCTTCCCAGCTTTATTCCCGCAGTGGAGCGTTGGTTCAGCAATCCCTTGACACATTCCAAACTAACTGACTAGAGATACTTCTAGTTTCTTCTCAGTCTTTTGCAAACATCCTTCTACCTTTCTTGCTTTGCCTACTTAGTGGCTTACCTCTTTTCTCGTCCAACCATCATACAAATTCTTTACTTACAAATACTTATAAGAATCTTCTGCTTCCACTCTCTCATCGTTCATACTAACATTCAGTACTCCATCTCTCGTGTTCCCATTTGTCCTCATAACTTTACTCTTGCTCATAAACTAAGTTGTAAGGATATATAACAATATGAGAAGAAATGGGCAGTTAAAATATTATGAAAAATATTAAGACATTATAAATGCTTCTGTTCCCACCTATTTTCCAGATGGAGGGCAAGAAACTGATGCTGGCCATCTTAGTCATCTCTTACATCGCAGCATCAGACGCCTTTCTGCTGAAAGCGATCGCCAAGCTGGCCGCTCTGAAGGGCCTTGCTATCGGCTTCGCCATCGGGAGGAAGACGGGCGGCGGGGGCGGTTTCGGTGGGCGTCGTCAGAGGGGTCAACGAGGAGGCTATGGACGGGGAGGATGGGGACGTGGTAACTACGGGGGCGGAGGTGGATACGGGGGCGGAGGTGGCTACGGCGGACGTGGAGGCGGCTACGGGGGCGGAGGTGGCCATTGGGGTGGCGGCCAAACCAGCGGCTACGGTGGCAGGCGCTGGAGACGATCAGTGGACGAGAAACTGACAGACGAGAGCTTTCTGTCCGACGACGGCTGCATCTCGAAGCTTCTGTGCCACCTGCAGTTTGCGCAAGAGGGAGAACTTTCCTCCCAAGAGCTCACCCTGCTGGACCTCTTCGACAAGTATACAGAGGAGGGGGAGACGGAAGCCTTCACCGCTTACGGTACCGCAGACGATGATAAATCGATTGTAAACGCGAACGATCTAAACAGCAGCGGAGGTCTGGCTTATACTTCCAGTGCTGGCGCGAACCATCTAGAAAACGCCGGCCTCTATTCGAAAATCAAGGAAACGTCCCTCTGCGACCGCCACTTCCCTAAATGTGCCTTGACTGCTGCCCAGCTCAGAGGTCTTCTCCGACTGGCATGGACGTCTAGATCTGATGCCTCTGAGGAAAACGCCGGAGGAGAAAGACAGCAGATAGCTTCATCCCCTCGAGAACAGGAGGAGGAGGCGGCTGTCTATTCTGCTGTTGTTTCTCAGGACCGGAAACTACCGTTTGCTTAAAAACACCGACAGTTTTGGGCGTCAAAATTTCCACCGTCTTCTTCAGTCAACAGCTCAGGTCCCTCCACATACTATTAGTCTGACTAACAGGCCCTGGCTATTCAGGGCTGTTTGTTCCTTTTTTTTCATGAAGAATAATTCATCGATTTAATATAACGAATGTCGAACTTGTAAGTAGGTTTTTAAGCTACATACAATAAACATTTTTGCCACAACTTTGTGGAGTTATTCAGTCCTTACAACTTAGTCTCTCTCTCTCTCTCTCTCTCTCTCTCTCTCTCTCTCTCTCTCTCTCTCTCTACATATCACAAAGAAAAAAATCAGATCCGAGGCTTAAAGACAAGCCATTGAAACTGTTAGTGACCAATATATATTAAACCATGAAATTTTATATAAAATGTGAAAAGCCCATTGGATAAAAAGTCACACTAATCTTGTTTTGACTGCTAATTGATGGTGCTCATTTAACTTCGAAACACCGAAACGAACGATAAAATGAAGGATTTTATTTATTCATGCCAGCACTTGAATGGCGCGTAAATAGTATGCAGATTTCGCAATAATTCAAAGACATTTTGTTAGCTGTTATCCCTGTAGCTGGTATCTCTCTCTTAAAATCTATACTAATCAACATTAATTTCAAAATGTTTCAGACTGAAAAATACTAAGCGAGGTCCTTTTGTTATTCGAGATTTTTTGAAATTTACATGAAACACCATAAGACTCATTAAGACAACGGAACATAAAATACGAAGCCAATCTTTACGGGTTTCCCTGATGGCTCCAACCACCGATAAAAGAGTTCGCTTAAAAGAGGTTAACGACCATACCTAATAAAAAAAAATAATCACAAGCATTAGTGAAACTTGCATCATCAAACCTTAACCGTCTGGTGCAAGCAACAATCGGCCATAATGAGGCGCGATTAGCAACAGGCTAAGGAGGCAAGTAAGATTTCTTCATTCTGAGTCTTGAGGAATAATAGAATTTCAAATCTCCTTTTACAATTGAAGGCAAATGCAAATTTCAAGTCGAAAGCGATCTAAGACTCAAACTTTATTTCTGGCAACATCTGATTTTACGATTGTTTTTAATACAAAAACTAGCGAAATCTCAGGAAGTTCATTTTCGTGTTGCCATTTTACATCAACGGTGTTTAATACCTACGAGAGTCAAACTGCACTTTCAACTTTCGCTCAAGAGTTAACTGTCATTATCCAACACTGGAGTCAGCTTCTAGCTGAACCCACGCGGGTCGTTCTCCGCCACTTTGCTAAAACTCGACCTTCTACATTAATCTGATCTAGAATGGCAGGTGAATAAGGGGACTACTCAGTTGCATAACAATATTATGGATTATGAGGTCATAATGACAGTTGCCAAAAGGCCACGAACTTGCTTAATAAGCTTACACAGAACGGATATGCATCCCTAACCACAAAAAAAAAAAAAAAAAAAAAAAGACGGGGGGCCGGGGGAGGTGTGGGAAAGCTCGGTATTAGACCTAAGATGACATATAACTTTCTTAACGGTGCCTGATATTTCGGAGCTTAAACATCCTGTGATACATTCTACCTCAAGTACAGGTTTCCTAGTGAATTTTGGTATGCCTTACCAGGTCCCTTAAGTAGATGAATGAAAATAATTTTAATTATGCAGATTATAGTTCGAAATCTTGAGGTAAATGAGACAGCCAATCCAATGCCCTTCAGACAGACTAGGCCCAGCGAATACCAGGTAAAATAGTGGGGCTTAGCATCGAAGAAAGTGATACATTTGCCTCTTTTTAAAGGAGGCAGGGTTATAAGTAAGGGAAAATGGCAGAAGGAAGATACGATAAGATCGAGAAATCCGTACAAAAGCAAAGGAATAAAATTAGGGAAAAAACAGTAATTACAATTACAACCTGATTATCTTAGCAGTTTCACCCAGTCCCTAGAATTCAAGTCACAAAAAGAAAAACTCGTGGTCGTCTTCGATCTCCAAATTATTATTATTATTATTATTATTATTATTATTATTATTATTATTATTATTATTATTATTATTATTATTATTATTATTATGAGAGTAATAGTACTAGTGTAAAATGGCTTAAAATGAACTTTATTTCTGAGTCAAATGGCTGCCAAGAGGTGCAAAGAGTATATGTTTGTGCATGAAAGTGTTTATGTTGTTGGTTTTAACGCCTGAAAAATGCAGCACTTTGGAAGCTCACTCAAAGACCGGTAAAAGTAG
>NC_089788.1:8320501-8343001 GCF_040412425.1 Macrobrachium rosenbergii | reverse complement strand
TTTATAAAATAATATGTATATGTGTGTAGGTAAATATAAATATATACATATATATATTATACATATTTTATATATATATATATATATATATTATATAATTTATATGTATGACTATATATATATATATATATATATATATATATATTTATATATATATATATATATATATATATATATATATAATATATATATATAGCAAATTATATATACTCATATACTCGTATATGTGTGTATTTAAATGTCCATTGAACACTGAACTGCCACCATATTCAGAACCTGCCACTGCATGACTTGCAAATCTGACTTTCCAGCACAGGATAAGTTACGCCCTTCTGCCCGCCCTGCTTGTCCCTTTCGCCCTTCTGGCGGGTATTGGTAGCTCCTGGGCAGGCAGTCTGACTTACCCCCTCCTGATAATACCCACCTGGGCAAAAAAAGGGACCCCCTGAACCCACCTCTTTGATCCTAACCCATTTCGGCTTTCTAGGAATTGCACGAATTCTGTCCTTTCACTTTTGCGTCCTTGGAGTGTCCTGGCCAATAGGATGTGAGGATTCTTCTTCTTCTTCTTTTTTTTTTTGCAGGGTCTTAGAAAGTGTTCTCTGTGGGGTATATATATATATGAGAGGGTAGCTTTCTCTTGCATTACACGCTTTCCCTAGGGTCAACGAGAGAGAGAATCGCCAGGAAAAAACTGTGAGAGGTAAGTTTGGAAAACAGACTGGAGTCGTTTTTAGCATTTTAGGTTTCGTGCGTTCTCGGGACGGCGCTCGCTCGGGTGGATTCTTATATAGGCAGCAGACCGAAGTTCTTTGAACAACCGCAATATAATCGAGATTGTTTTCTGCTAAAATCGAACGACCTTTTAAACACGCAACAGCGTTCTTTTTCATTCTATATTGTCAGCTTCTTAGCAAAAGGTTCAGTGCACTTTGGATCCATTGAACACAAGTATTTATGCGTAACGCTGGGTACCTTGGGAGGCTGAAGGTGAGATTTGGCTCATTATTTAAGAAATAATATAATACAAAGGCAACTGAGGCTAGTTCATTAAAGCCTTATGCGTATCCTTAACGAGACAGACAAAATTGTAAGTGAATTTCTAGCGTATGAAATAACAGAACTTTTAACAATGGGTGCGTATTCTTCACTGAAAATCATTTTAAACAATCCGTAGTTTATATATATACACACACATATGTATATATATACATATGTATATATATATACATATGTATATATATATATATGTGTGTGTGTGTGTGTGTGTATTTCATTCATAAACACAAGAGAAATAATTAATTACAAATTTTTTGGCGTGACGGTGGCACTGGTAACGATTATGAAAATATAGAAGGCCAGACTTACATAATGAAAATAATTTACATAAATGGCAGTTGGATCTTTAGCAAAATATTTTTTGGAAATGCTTAAACCAGTCATATATTTCAATTATTAGTAACAAAAAATTACTGGTCTCAATAACACGTGACCACATTCATCCACCAATGACATTCCTTGATTATCTGCCACTGAAGCTACTTTAACTGATAGACGAGGATAATATTTGGATGGGTGACCATTATTAGATGTCGGTAGTCAGCACCACTGGGCACAATGATGCCCCAAGAACCACAAAAGTGATTTGTGTACAGAGAAAGTTTACAGTTCGTAGCCTGAAAAGGTTTCTTTTTTTATATATATGTTAATGAATCAAAACAAGTGACATGGAAATTATGTATAAAAAAAAAGGTAAAAAATGCGCCGAGTTTTCTGTACAGCATATAGGCTGTAAGAGCCGCTGCCCACGAAACTTGCAGCCACAGCCCGGTGGTGGCCTGTCCTATAGATTTGCCAGACGCACGATCATTGATAACTTGAACCTTAAATAAAATAAAAACTACTCAGGCTAGAGGGCTGCAATTTGTTATGTTTGATGATTGAAGGGTGGATGATCAACACACCAATTTGCAGCCCTCTAGCCTCAGTAGTTTTTAAGATCTGAGGGCGGACAGAATCAGTGCGACGGACAGACAAAGCCGGCACAATAGTTTTCTTTTACAGAAAACTAAAAACGGCTCTCAGACAGTTAAATGCTTCTTACACTAACGGCGCTTCACTATTATACAGCAAGTAAAGAAATTACAATGTAGTAAGGGAAAAAAACATTCAGAGTAAAACTGTTTGTCAGAGACTGTGCTAAAGAATATTTTCATTATTATAACTTTATGCATCATCTGTTAAAGAAGCATTATTCTGATCTACACTGAGTTAATTGTTTCCATCGATATTACTTTCACGTATTCATCAGTCTATTCTTCATTATATCTTTAAGGGCAATATGTTATCATCCTTTTCATTATTTCAGGACCTTTATCAGACTGAGTACATTACCAACGCCACCCTAGCCACTATCATCATCATCCTTTACTTGGTATAATCATATCCAACCAACATTATCATCACCATCTTCTCTTCCACATCATCAGTGACACATCTCATCACCGCCAGAATCATCATTAAACGAACTGATTTGTGATGGTCACTCTTCTACTCTTCTTCTTCTTCTTTATTTTCAGATGCATTTCAGCAAGCTAATCCTCGCCGTCGTCGCCCTCACCTGGGTCTCGACCACCGACGCCCTCCTGCCCTTCGCCACCCCGGCCCTGATCCTGGGCGGCCTCGCCGTCCTGAAGGGCGCCGCCATCTTCACCCTCATCGGCGGGCCCTTCAAAGGCAAGCGCTCCGCCGACGACGCCCTCGCCAGGGAGCAGAGCGAGGCCGCCCTTCTGTCCACCGTCGAGAACCTGGACCCCAGCGGCTGCATCCTGAAGCTCCTCTGCCACCTGCAGTTCAAGGAGGAGTCCACCAGGACTCCCGAAGAGAACACCCTGGTGCAGATGTTCTCCGGCAAGGCCGAGGGCCTCACCTCCCAGAGCGCGGCTTTCGTCTTCGCGGCCGAGATCGGCAGCAAGAACAAGGACGCCGCCGTCTGCGAGAAGTACTTCAACAAGTGCCCTTACACCAGCGACGAAGTGGGCAACCTCCTCCACCAGTCTTGGGGCTGCAATAACCCTTCTGTCTAAACGGGGGGGTCTCCTTCATGTCCTGGGGCTGCTAAAAATCCTTAGGCCTTCTTCAGCAGTCCTGGGGTGGAGCAATCCTTCCGCCTAAGTGGGTAACCTCCATTAGCCGTCCTAGGCCTGTACAATAATGATCCCCGGGACAAGAAAACCACTTAGGAGGATATGGAATCTTTATCAAAATCCTGTGTGTTACTCCTAACACGATCATTCTATTACTGTCTATTTTGAATGGATGGATGGAATACCATAATGTGCAATGATACAAAAGACATAAGAAATCTCGAGTAGAATCAAAATTCTTAAAAGCAGGTCAATTTGTAATGCTTCATCTTCAAAGTATTGCAGATGTAGTACTAACTATGTAAAGGGTAGACCGACTTTGTTGTTTGCAATAAAAATAAGTAAAGCCATTTCTCTTGTATCATTTTCTATCCAAAAAATGCATAAACATGGGATTAAACTTTCTCTCGAACAAGTATATAGGCCTACATGATGTATGGAATAGAACAGAATATAGGATTTAGGCCAAAGGCCAAAGCGCTGGGACCTATGAGGTCATTCAGCGCTGAAACGGAACCTGACAGTAAAAAGGCGTGAAAGGTGTAACGGGAAGAAATCCTCGCAGTTGCACTATGATTCAATTGTTAGGAGAAGGTAGAGAGGAAGACGGAAGAAAAAGAACATGAACGGAGGTACAGTAAAAGGAACGAAAGGGGGTTGCAGCTGGGGGCCGAAGGGACGCTGCAAAGAGCCTTAAGTAATACCCACAGGGTACATGTTGTACGCATGACAACAGACACACCCATTCTGGGATGTGTTTCATATCCCCAGGACCTCCTTCGCCTTAGCAATGACTAATTACCAAGAGAAGTATTAATTGCTTAAGTCAACAAAAGTACAATGCGTTGCCAACTTTCGGGAGGAGCGAGCCAGACTGCCCGGGGCTACCCTTACCCTCCAGAAGGGCGAAAAGGTCAGACGGCCAGACAGAAGGTCATGACTGATTTTACCTGAAAGTCAGATTTGCAAGTCATGGCATGGCCGGCTGCGAATATGAAGTGGTAATACCAAGGGGCAATACAGTATAATGCATTTTCGTGTATGCATACACATATACTGCATATATATATAATATATGTATAAATCTATGTATCTATATATCCATTTATATATATATATATATATATATATATATATATATATATATATATATATATACTGTATATATATATATATAATCTCGTGCATATATATGTGTAAATATATGTATCTATATATATACATTTTTATATATTTATATATGTATATAATATATATATATATATATATATATATATATATATATATATATATATATATATACTGTATACACACACACACACATATCCGACGTTTCGCGACAATTGCTATAGTCGCATTTTCAAGGCTGCAACGATTAAAAATACTTCTTACAAAAAATCACATTAAAACATCGATATATACATGTTTTAATGTGATTTTTTGTAAGAAGTTTTTTTTAATCATTGCAGCCTTGAAAATGCGACTATAGCAATTGTCGTGTAACGTCGGCATAATAAACGAATTGCAACAATGGTGCCCTTTCCCTTCGCCTTCGAGATTGTATCCTGAGTCCAGACTCACCCTACTGGATATATATATACTGTATATAATATATATATATATATATATATATATATATATATATATATATATATATATATATATATATATATATATATATATATATATATATATATATATATATATATATACATACATAATGCCTCAAGGGATAGACACCATGATGATTTCTGGTAAAAAAAAAATCTCTTCTGGCAATGCCAATGAGCCTTAAAAATTAAGGTGTATAATTACTATACAACAGATGTAATTCACATTAAAGTAAACAATAAAATAAACATGGCCAAAAAATCGTTTTTACTACTTATCTAGAGACTTTTAAAAATATATATTTCTTCTAAAATTATGCTTTCTTAAAAATCACACATGATTTGAAATGCAATCCGAATGCAGTGTGCAGTAAATGTATAGATTGACAACCTTGTATAAGTTAAGTATACCTTAGTTTTACCAGACCACTGAGCTGATTAACAGCTCTCCCAGGGCTGGCCCGAAGGATTAGACTTATTTTACGTGGCTAAGAACCAAGTGGTTACTTAGCAACGGGACCTACAGCTTATTGTGGAATCCGAACCACATTATAGCGTGAAATGAATTGCAACCTATTTATGCATGATAATATTTTAATCAACAGTGCATTCATTTTTACCACATGAACTTAGATTAATGACTTACACAAACTTTATGCATTCAAAGGAGAAGGAGAAACACCATTTATTTTGTTATACATAATAAAAATATCACATATATTCTAAAATAATTGTATGTAAGAAATTTCGAATTCAAATATATTTCTCTAGGCACTCCTAACTATGAACATTTCCTTAACATACCTGACAAGGACAGCCTCCGTAACCTGATGTCATCCTTGGTGACGGGGAATTGGGCCTATCCTCCCTTGCTCAAGAGATTGACAAACGTAGAGGACTTCAACTAATGGGGAACTGCAAAACCTTCAAATCCTGCCGTGACGATGGTTAAGAAGCCTGAGGACTTTCTTCCCACACTTTTACAGAGATGAACAGCCGAGGACCTGAAGCAGGACTTCATATTAAAAATTTAATTAATCCACAATGTGCCTGACTTGACTGAACTGAACTGAATACAGACTTTAGGCCAAAGACCAAGCACTGGGACCTATGAGGTCATTCAGCGCTGAAACGGAAATTGACAGTAAAAGGTTTGAATGGTATAACAGGGGGAAAACCTCGCAGTTGCATTATGAATCAATTGTTAGGAGGGGGTGGAATGATTGATTAATTGTGGGTTATCTGGCGTCACAACTACCAGGGTCACCGACGCCGAGGAGAGGGTGGAGAGTAAGATGGAAGAAAGAGAATATGAAAGAAGATACAGTAAAAGGAACGAAAGGGGTTGCAGCTAGGGACCGAAGGGATGCTGCAACGACCCTTAAGCAATGCGTACAGTGCACCGCATGAGTTGGACTGACGGCCCTACACCCCTACGGAAGCCTGATTCAACTAACTTTAAAACTGATGAGGTTTTCAGAGGCCGTATCTGTCTCGCTATGAAATCCCCAAATTTAACGTAATAAAAAGCAGATAATAAACCAGAAGCACAGGAATACTAACAGTAGCCTAACTGTCATCACTAGTGAAAGAGAGAGAGAGAGAGATCTACTATACTCTTCATATTATTTAAAAAAAGAAACCAACTATTATGAGGAGAGAGAGAGAGAGAGAGAGAGAGAGAGAGAGAGAGAGAGAGAGAGAGAGAGATAAAATAACCGTACAATACGCTTCACATCATTAAAAAAACAGCAACTATTGTCAGTTACAATCGACAGTAGTGAATAAAACAATTAAGGATACAAGAGAGAGAGAGAGAGAGAGAGAGAGAGAGAGAGAGAGAGAGGGCGTCTACTATACTCTTCACATTATTTAAAAAAAGAAACCAACTATTATGAGAGAGAGAGAGAGAGAGAGAGAGAGAGAGAGAGAGAGAGAGAGAGAGAGAGAGAGAGAGAGAGAAAATAACAGTACAATACTGTTCACATCATTAAAAACACTGCGACTATTGTCAGTAACAATCAACAGTAGTGAATAAAACAATTAAGGATACAAGAGAGAGAGAGAGAGAGAGAGAGAGAGAGAGAGAGAGAGTCTTTGATAAATAAATTAATCCTACTATAATCCCCATGTTATTAAAGAAAAACTCCCTTCAAGAACTATGAAGTATGTACTAAAGTGACACTAAATGAAATCTGATGGAAAAAAAAAAAAACCATTCATTTTTTTTACATTAAATTCTTCAGAAAGTGACGAAAGCCTGGTTCTCAAAAAAAAAAAATAAATAAATAAAAAAAATAAATTCGGGATAAGGTTGCTAGTCTAATGCTACTCTCAATCATAGCTGTCGCCCACAACAATTCTCCGAGTGCCAGTTAATGATTTCACAGAGGCATGGCGCATTTTCTTAGGAGCAACTCACAATGCTTTCCCCATCCGTAATCGACTTCGTATATATATATATATATATATATATATATATATATATATATTTACAGGCAGATAGCGAAACCATGCATTACACGAACTGCCTGAAATATCAGGCAGATAGCGAAATGCACTTAGGGACATTTGATACCCCCAGGGGGCTAGTACTAAACACGGCGAAATACATTTGACTCCACCAGGGCTAGTACTAACCACGGCGAAACAGTGTAGGTGAGTCACTGTTTCGCCGTGTTTAGTACTAACCCCTGGGGTATCAAATGTCCCTATGTGCATACCGCTATCTGCCTGAAATTTCAGGCAGTTCGTGAAATGCCCGTTCGCTTTCTTTCTGACTGTAACGTATATGTGCATATATATATATATATATATATATATATATATATATATATATATATATATATATATATATATATATACTGTATATATTAAAGTCTGTACGTGCACTGGACTTGGTCAAAAATGAGAAGTACAGTACATACAAGTAGGCCTACGTGGAAGGTAAATGCTCACAATATAATCAAAATTAGCGAATGTTAATGTTATAGAGTACACACATTTATTTACTGATTTGAATCATTGTGATTATTATTACTTAAAACTAATTGCTTTTACACATATCCTACAAAATCATTACAGCGTCTTGCCAGTAACTTTGCATTTCCAGCAATTTCAGTATCTAAGTCTTTACTATCCCTCTATTTATAGGAGAATGAGTGATAGGCTATATGGTATCAGAACATACTCGATATCTAATCCAGTCGCCAAAAGAAAAAAAAATTACAAATCACAGCCTAAAAAAAAAAGTATGAGAATGTAATAAACGCTTGCATGCGTATGAAAACTGATTTTGAAATAGACCAAGTACACTGGATTATACCCTAACTGTCCATAATGCAAAAGTGATATCAGCTTTTTTTCAGACATATTTTGCTAATACTGGTGCTATTTAAAAAAAGCTGGAATATATCAGAACACGATGGTCTTGTTAATAGTTCTGAAGCCGATTCTGAACAGTGAAATACGAAGAATTTTGTATAACTCGTGCGTTGTGCATGCATTGCATTTCTTGGTAAAAGTTGGTCTAAAGGAAGCAAAACTTCTGTACTTGCACTGCCACAAGTAATTGGACACACGCCATATTACACACACACACACACACACACACATACATATATATATATATATATATATATATATATATATATATATATATATATATATATATATATATATATATATATATATATATATATATAATGTACATATACACACACCAGCTGTGGACTTGTACACTATCGTTACGGCGTTTTTTGACCTTTCCACTTTCCCTACGTTCATTTCCTACAATAATCAATAGTTATTTCCTGCCATGTGGTTTCTCTCTCTCTCTCTCTCTCTCTCTCTCTCTCTCTCTCTCTCTCTCTCTCTCTCTCTCTCTCTCTCTCTCTCTCTCCTGCATGAAGCTTATGAATGAATCCAAACGTTAAAAAGAAAGATATTTTAGTAATTCAAATAAAACGGGGCCCATTTCATTTGTTACCCTTAAGCCTAACTGATATCTGGCATTGCATTCAATATGAGTATCTAGTCTGTCCTTGCAACGGTCAACGGTGGCAACACGCATACTGAAAAAGTTTCATCTTGGTGAATTTCATGAAAAATAATGGATATTGTTGGTTGGAAATTGCTAGGTATTTGCGAAATCTCTTTTGTGATGTATGTATAACCTCGATTACGCTAAATTAACAGTTGCCTTATCAACAATGACTATTAAGGTGAAAAAAAAAAAAAAAGTTCGAGGATGCATCCATAAGTCCAATCTGCGCATGCGCTAGATTACCACATGCCAAAATTTCCGTGTACATGTAATAATATTACCGTGCAGTCCAAGGCTGCATACGAGCATTGTTAACATTTTGCTTTGATATAAAATTCTTCCTTAAAATACGAATGTTTTTCGATAATATCTATCTATTGCATTATCATATGCATTACAATGAAAAGTTCTTTCTACTTCTATAAACACATATTTAAGAACGTAGGCTAAGGTTAGGCTAACATTACAGATGCAATTAAAGAAATGAAATCAACTACCCTTTACAATGTCATAATAAAATCATGACCCATGTAAATGTCACGTAAATAAACACATTAAATTTACGCTAGCAAAATAAATCAACAAAATGTCACAAGCATGTAACCAACTAATAATCAAGTGTAATCAAAAGCGCATGGTTTATTCACATGAAAACGGCAACGGCCACTGAAACAATCTCGCGAGAGCTTTTTAGCGGCTTTTGATTGCTCTTGATTATTAGTTAGTTACATGCTTGTGACATTTTGTCGATTTATTTTGCTAGCGTAAATTTACTGTTTATTTACGTGGCATTTATATGGCTCATGTTTTTATTATGACATTGTAATGGTTAATTGATTTCACTTCTTTAATTGCATCTTTAATGTTAGCCTAACCTTAGCCTACGTTCTTAAATATGTGTTTATGGAAGCAGAAAGAACTTTTCATTGTAATGTATATATATGTATATATATACACATATACTGTATATACATATATGTATATATTATATAAACAGTATATATATAATATATTATTATACATATATGTATTACACTATATATATATATATATATATATATATATATATATATATATATATATATATATATATATATATATATATATATACAGTGAACCCCCGATATTCGTGGGGGACACGTACCACACCCCTGTGAATAGCTAAAATCCGCGAATACTTAAAACCCCTCTAAAAACACTTAGAACTGCCCATTTTGATAGTTTAAACACAAGAAAAACCCTGTAAAAATGCTTACATCTGAGTATTTTAATAGTTTTATCACAAAAAGTGCATTTACTCATGAAAATTATATGAAAATACAGTGATTAGTGAATATTTCTCAGTGAAAATACCGCAAATGGGCGAATTTTCCGCGAATAACAGGTAGATATGTTCTACAGAGAAACCCGCAAATGCATGAGTCCTCGAATCGTGAGAACACGAATACGGGGTTTTACTGTGTATAAATATATATATATATATATTTACAAATCTCCGACACAATATATATAATATATATATATACAATTATAAATTTCTGACACAATATATATATATATATATATATATATATATATATATATTATATATAATATATTTTATATATACAGTATATTTAATATATATATATATATATATATATATATATATATATTATATTTGTCTTTTATAATATGCTAAGTTTTAACAAACGTATATTAAAAGTCTTTGATTTTAAAGGAACTATAAAAAAAATGTGTAAGGTCTTTCACATTCTTACATTTGAGCTGATCAATCACATAAAACTCTTTTATGCCAAAGAATCTTAACATTCCAAGGCTTAAGGAATTACAACAAAGAAAGTTTGTAAAAAGTTTAACCTAACCTAACCTAAGGAAGCAGGGGGCTTCCACCAATGACACTTCCACTGTATTTTTGGACTGATTATATTTGTGTCTTCACGGTTAAGAAATGTAATCGAGGTTGTATTTAATTACTTTGGTAATATTACAAATGTCATAAAAATGGCAGCTTCCCTTTCAGTGGCTATCTTCACACGAAAAATAAAAATTAGTCGTTGTAAATTTGCTTTTTTTTTCTATAAAAAATAACCCGGGTCTATAGCATCATAATTACTGAACCAATTAATTCATTCTGTTTTCATCATTTAGGATAATGTAGTAAAGTAAAGCACTACAGTAATGTCGGGTGCCCCTAGGCTACGTCTTGTATATTTTCCAATGGACACCTATGGTTAGTAAGCCACGGTACAATTGCGTATCTTACGTAATTTCTTACCTGGAAACGGTGTAGCCTAGCTTGTATCTGGAAGTTCGAATTTGAAGTTCTTCGTGAATTCTAGTCAAACACCAACTACTATGGGAGCTTGAAATGGAAATTACTTTTTGTTTAATAATTAAATACTTTTCACGAATGAATTCAGCATTCGGCAAGCCTTTGTGCTGCACCGATTAGGCCTCGTATAGACACCATTCTTGGTTTAAACTGTTTCTTTTCGGCACCATTCTTTCAAAACTTGGGATATCAGGTTACATTTTCATTGTACTTTGACCATAAAACATTAGGAATAGGTATGTGAACGTGCTGTCACTTCCTCGTATTGCCAATGACATACGTACCTCTGAGAGTTCAATCACAGCTGATCAGATTACTGTAACAACAACAAGGCATCCGTGACGTCACTGCTATGTCATTCCAATGATATCCTGAAATTTGACATTTTGAATTATTCCAAAAAGATAAAAGAAATTCTCTGTAACTTATATTCTATACATTAAACAATGACGCCTTTCGATCCTATCCGTACATCATAATTGCATTTATTTTAAGATATATTGCTTTCGACACTATCGTAAAAATATCCCAGACTCCATCGTTTAACGGAGTTTTCTTTGGGAAGACTGGAATTTTTCTTAAGTTTAAGCATATGTTTATTTTTTCTCTAACGTTGAATTAATTATACTGTCTGGATAAAGACAAACACGCTCGCTACGAATGTTTCTGTAACCAAGGTGATTTGCAATATCATAAAGTTTTCAAAGTTAATATTGTTTTGGATATATGAAATAAGGAGACTTACCGCACTGATTTTATCCTCTACATTTCTTAGTTACGGAAATGATAAGCACGAGCAATGTAGGCCTACGACGTCAATATGTTCATTTCCTGGATTAAAAATCTGACAAAATACAAGATTAAATTAAGTGACTATACCTCATCCCTCTTACTTCATACCTCCAACAGAATGACTGACAAAAGAATAACTGAAATAATTTCAAACTTACAGATTTTACTATGGCATAAATAAGACACCTGCTACCATCGGAAAATATGAAGCCAATACTCCTGACTTTAAACCGAATATATCTTTCTAGAAACATCATAGTTCTGATATCATTATCAACAATATTTAGTTATTTGTGTACTAGGAATGACCACCTTACATTAAACTTGGTAAGAGTTTATAATTAAAAGGTAGAAATTAGTGTCATATTATTAAACACGCCGTATTAATCACAGGAAGGACAATGTACAATGTAAATCAATAAAGATTTTAAGGTGTAATTCTAATTATGCCTACCGGCAGAGAAGCCAATATTGGATTCATGATTTTTGTATTAGATGATTTTATGCTGATTAAATGACACTCTTTCTCTCTGAGAGGCTTGTAGCTTCTTGCGTTAGATCCATATTTATAAATGAAAATAATGAAATTTTACAGCGTTGCTGAGAATATAGCTTTGAATACTTTAACATTTTGAATACTTTAAACCAATTAATGTATATTGAATTCAAATATATTTTAAACAAATCATCTGAAGGTGACTGGTATGCGTTTATTTACACAATATATTACCAAATTAATCCTCCATTGAATGGGTATTAAAAATGAATCGAGAGACAGGTATGGCAAACCTATCCTCTGGGTAATTGATTTATTTATAAAGCACGTTTCGTCTTGGGTTGGGCCGAGAGAACATTGCTGAAACTTGCAAGAAGCCTTAGTTGTCCGGTGTCAGAGTAAAAATAATAGAGAAAAAAATACGAGCTACTTCATCGTCAGCTCCGAAGTCAAGACATTAAAATTGCCAGACACCGCCATCGCTTTCCCAATTCCCGGTAAGATCAAGGTCCAACTTTTCTTTGGACCTTATAAGAAAGGACAGTGCTCTTACCCTCGCTGACAGGGTCCTGGTTTTACCCAGTATTTTTTCTCGCCTAAGTTATTTCCCCTCTCCCCCATCAACCCATTCCTCTAAACACTCTCCCAAATTACAGTAGTGTTTCGACACATGTGCTTCCGCCCCTTGCTTTTCCGGAGGTCTAACTGTTAGGCCCCGTGGAGTATATAAGAAGCCTAGAGTGTGCCCCGAAAGCATCAGTTTACCCTGTGGCATCGTGACCTTCGGGAATTAAGAGAGCTCCTCAGAGTAAGTCTAATGGTTAAGTTTTCTTTAAGGAGTAAAATGTTATCATTATTATTATTATTATTATTATTATTATTATTATTATTATTATTATTATTGCTGATGCTTTGACTTTTGTCATTAAAAACTGCTGAGCATATAATACCCGCAGGAGATAAGAATAAAAATGTGAACATATCATTAGTAACCGATGTTAACTAACAACCAACTACGCTGAAAGAATATATATATATATATATATATATATATATATATATATATATATATATACATATATACATATATATATATATATATATATATATATATATATATATATATATATATATATATATACATATATATATATATATATATATATATATATATATATAACTATTGAAATGCTAAAGATATCAGTACAGAGGGAAACGAAAGTACTTAAATGCATCTCAAACAATAGATAGTTGGATTACTTCTATTAGCTAGTTGTGGTGGTGGCAGATAATGACTGATAGTAATTAAACATATTTTTGGTACTTAGTAGCAGCTGATGACCAAAAAGTGTAGGAATATATTTATGGCTGTAGTGATTCTAATAGTATTCGTTCATGACTGCTATAATGAAATATATTCTTGCTTATTAGCAGTTCTTAGTTGACGGTAGTGAAATTTATTAACCATAAATGAAGGAAATTAGATATATTCTTGGGTTCAGTAGTAGTAGCGATTCACAAATGATAGAAATGAAACACATTCAGTCTGAATTATGATTAACAGTGATTCAGTATATTCATCGTACTAGCAGAAGTAGCTCATGACTGACTAAATAAATAGGCCTATATCCTTTCGTTCCAGATGCATGCCAGCAAACTCTTCCTGTTCTCCGTCGCCTTGGCGTGGATCGCCAGCGTCGACGCCACCTTCGCCATCGCCGGGGCATCCACAGGACTGATCCTGGGTGGTCTGGCCGTCCTGAAGGGCGCCGCACTCCTCGGCTACGCAGTCGGCAAGAAGAAGAAGTTCGCCGCAAAGCCGTTCATCTTCAAGCGATCCGTCCACGGGGAGGTTCTCGCCAACGACCAGGAAGAGACGGAGCTCTTTTCGGCCGTCGAGAAATTAGACCCAACTGGTTGCATCCCGAAGTTGCTCTGCCACCTGCAGTTCAAGGAGGAGGCCCTCAGGACTCCCGAAGAGAACGTTCTGGTGCAGATGTTCTCGAACAGGCCTGATGCCCAGGGGTCTTACGGCTCGGCCTTCGCCTTCGCCGCCGAGGTCGGCCAAAAGGGAGGTGACTCCACAATCTGCGAGGAACACTTCAAGTCCTGCCCCTACTCCAAGGATAACGTGAGCGAGATGCTTCAGGAGTCTTGGGGCTGCGCCCTTAAGCCTACCCTGGTGGGCCGCTGAGAAGGACGTACAGCAGGTGTTCTGAGACCTGAACAAACTTTCTTGGGATTGAGAGACGAACTGGCATGTTATCATTAAATGTATTCTTTTTTTTAACAAAATTACTTTTGGTCATCAATTCTCATATTTTTATTTTCACTAACTGTGCTTATATAAATTGTGTATCTTTTAACTGTTTTTTTTATTTCCAAGTATTCTTTTAGAGTATTCTTAAATCATCTTTATTCAAATATAACACTCAGTGCATAATTATAAAAAAAATATCACAAATACAGTTTAGTTTGAAATGCTTTTCAGTTAGCCCATATAGCCTATATATATATATATATATATATATATATATATATATATATATATATATATATATATATATATATACATATGTATGTATATAAATATATATACATACATATATATATATATATATATACATATGTATGTATATAAATATATACATACATATATACATATATATATATATATATATATATATATATATATATATATATATATATAACTGAATTTTCAAGACCTTTATAGAATAAAATATAGGTATATCAGCCAAAGAAACCCCACGTGGTGGAGTTAATTCTGCTGGCTATACAACGACATAGATTGTGACTTGCAATAAAATAAAATAAAAAACTTATTCTTTTCCTGAACCTCCATAAGGAAAATTTTTGTAATGCTAATCTATCTATCTATCTGTCTATCTATCTATCTATCTATCAAACTATCTATCGAGTTATGTGCTTCCTTTTCTAAACGTAATTGCTATACATTGCCTTCTATAAATGGTCTCCTGCTTCATAAATACGTTAAACAGAGAATCCCGAAACTATAGTTCTGTACCTTTGTGCCTAATCCCCGTAGTGGGGTTGTGCCGTCATTGCATCTTACGCGGTACACTGTAAGCATTACTTGAGGTTCTTCGCAGCGTCCCTTCGGCCCCTAGCTACAACCCCTTTCGTTCCTTTTACTATACCTCCGTTCATATTCTCTTTCTTCCATCTTACTTTCCACCCTCTCTTTACAATTGTTTCAACATTATTTTCAGCGCTCAATGACCTCATAGGTCCCAGTGCTTGGCCTGTGGCATAAAGTTTACATTCAATTCAGTTTTATGCCTAATACATTTGTGTATATCAGTGCATCACTATACATCAGAATTGGAGCCAGCATCATCGCTCTAGTGATGGTTTTATTTATTATTATTATCATTACTATAATCGATGATTAGCAAACTTGTTTTCGTGAATTTTGAGTTATAATTCATCCCGAATCTTGAGAGGACATTTTTCAAAAAATTAATCAAAACGAAATATTATATTTTACAAGTCATCTTCCGTACCCGCTTCTAAGGGACTTGCAGAACTGATATATATATATATATATATATATATATATATATATATATATATATATATATATATGTATATATACACTTTATCCCATTACTAACAGGACCTCATTCAAACTGGATGGTATCTAGCGGAGATATTTATTCATAAAAGTTACAAGCTTTCTAGGACAAACAGTCCTCATTGTCAAGTTTGTCCTAGAAAGCTTGAATTTTTTTATTTTAATAAACATCTCTGCTAGATACCATCCAGTTTGAATGGGGTCCTGTTAGTAAATATATATATGTATATATATATATATATATATATATATATATATATATATATATATATATATATATATATATATATATATATATATATAATATATATATATATATATATATATATATATATATATATATATATATATATATATATGTGTGTGTGTGTGTGTGTGTGTGTGTGTAACTATTACAGAAAATAAAACATCGTACTTAAAATGTCTACTGATGTAAATATCTTATTAAGATCTTTTGTAATGTTTAAAGGAAGGGACATATTGTTAGCATACAGATGCATGAGGTAAATATTCCCATTTATAAATCAAAGTTCGTCAGATGATGAAAAATAACGGTCGAGTTATAGAACAGTCAGGGATATCATCATAACAAAAACGTAAAATAACATACAGAAATGAAACAGATAAGACGTAGAAATAAAATATAATGACTGAACTAATCTAAAGGAGTACATGTGCATCTAGTAACAAATTAAGGAAGTAAATAGAATTATATGGCACAGTGGACAAACTTCTTGACAGGAGAGACAAGTAAAAAATGCGCCGAAGATTCTTCGGCGCAATCGAGTTTTCTGTACAGCCGCTACAGCATATAATCAAGGTCACCGAAAATAAATCTCTCTCTCGGTGGTCTCGGTATGATTCTGTAAGAGCTGAGGCCCATGAAACTTTAACCACCGCCCGGTGTGGCTTGGCCTATATCGTTGCCAGATGCACCATTATGGCTAACTTTAACATTAAATAAAATAAAAACTACTGAGGCTAGAGGGCTGCAATTTGCTATGTTTGATAATTGGAGAATGGATGATTAACATACCAATTTGCAGCCCTCTAGCCTCAGTAATTTGTAAGATCTGAGGGCGGACAGAAAAAAGTACGGACGGGCGGAGAAAGCCGGCACAACAGTTTTCTTTACAGAAAACTAAAATGAAATATTTGGTTACATTGCATTTTGACTTTCATTCGCCCGTTACCTATCTTTGGACCTTCCTGGCTAACTGCTTTCCAAAACCATTCAACTCACCTTCATTATCTTCTGGCCTGGACGAGGTAATGGTTCCAAAAACTGGTAAAAGGGGAAATGAAAGTGACAAAATGCAGTGTAACCAGATATTTCCTTTTTCCAATGTCAAGAATTTCGTCGATTGCACCTTAAATTCCTACTTTCTTACTTTGTCCTTAGCTATCCTGTAGGTTAACCTTCATTTTTTACCATCTGAAGAAATTTCGATTTATGAGTAAGCATTTTTATTCCATTCATCTCTCTCTTCCTAATTTCATTCATTACGTTCCTTTTCCTTTCAGAACTGCAAAGTTCTTGAGGATACTAGTAAACCTTTTCAATACGATATTTAGTTCTCTGTGTTCATCATATTCTTCAAGAATCGCTACGGAATTTGATTGTGAATTTGCGGTGATAAGCGTAACTCTAAGAACTTATGCGAGAGGGTATTTTTGCAGTATATTTAATTCATGTGTTTATGTGCCAAGCACACCCTTAAACATTATTGAAAGACACTTGAAGTTATTCATTTAAGCACGCTGTTGTGTAAGTGTCTGTGAACTGTGCATTTTATGCGTAATTACAAATATATCTAAATAAATATTCACTACGCACCACATTTACAATGGAAAGCAAATTATCTTACTCGTCGGGGATTAAGTTTTATTATTATTATTATTATTATTATTATTATTATTATTATTATTATTATTATTATTATTATTATGTTATGCATTCGTTATTGTTAAACACCTCAGAAGTTAAAAATGCAAGTTAAAGAGAAGGTAACAGTAAAATTAAGTTCAGTTGGAAATTAAAATAGATGAGGCTAGTATATTAACCATTAGAATAATTTATATATATACATATATATACATATATATATATATATATATATATATATATATATATATATATATATATATATATATATATATATATATATATATATATATATATATATATATATATATATATATATATATACACACTTACATACACACAGACACACACACACACACACACACACACACATATATATATATATATATATATATATATATATATATATATATATATATATATACATACCAAAAATCACAGGAATATGCACGTGATTTGTTATCACCTTTTCCTGTGGCTTCAGCTGATAATACATACATACATATATATATATATATATATATATATATATATATATATATATATATATATATATATATATATATACATATATACATATATACATATATATATATATACATATATATATAATATAATATACATATATGTATATAATACATAATAAATCTGTCTTTATTTTAAAAATTATATATATATACACACACATATATATATATACACAGATATATATATACAGTACATACATACTAAAAATCACAAGAATATGCACGTGATTTGCTATCAGCTTTTCCTGTGGCTTCAGCTGATAATGTATCTGCATATATATAATACATAACAAATCCATCTTTCATTCCAAATTACTGTTAATAACTTCACGTTAAGTTCCTTGACCAAGACCAGCTACATCTCCAAAGGAAACTGTCAACGGCAACCTGCATCCCACAGCTACATCTTTTTGTCCAGTTATTTCCGCCTGTCCTCACTTTTACCTCTCCTGGTTTCTCTGACCTATTTTCAGCTGCTAGAATGTAGGTCATTCGCTCTTGGCGCCTTTCCCTTTCGTGCTCGAATGCTCCCTCGGCCAATAGGATGAGAAGACTCGAACTTCTGTAGACCTAGCTTTGGGTATATAAGGATGCAAAGCTTGTTTTTGCAGGCAGTATTATCCAGCGGGCGTTGGCGCTTTTAGGTGTTTCCAGACGGCGTTGCAAAGTAAGTTGGATGTGGTACTCACGCAGACGATGTCTAGGCTGACAGGGCTAGGTCTAGGGAGCTATTCTTGAGTTATAGATAAAATTAGAAGCAAGATTAATTTTAAGATGTTGGATAGTCAAGAAAAGACCAAAGGGGGCTGGTGAATTTGACAACATATAAATGGGATCATTTTCACCATCATATTATTTGGCATAAAATTTAGATTGATTCTGAAGACAGGCCAATTTTAGTTCTCTGTAAAAGAAAACTATTGTGCTGGCTTTGTCTGTCCATCAGCACCTTTTCTGTCCGCCCTCAGATCTTAAAAACAACTGAGGCTAGAGGGCTGCAATTTGGTATGTTGATCATCCACCCTCCAATCATCAAACATACCAAATTGCAGCCCTCTAGCCTCAGTAGTTATTTTATTTAAGCTTAAAGTCAGCCATAATCGAGCTTCTGGCAACGATATAGGATAGGTCACCACCGGGTCGTGCTTCTGGCAACGATATAGGATAAGCCAGAACCGGGCCGTGGTTAAATTTTCATGGGCCGCGGCTTATACAGCATTATACCGAGACCACCGAAAGATAGATCTATTTTCGGTGACCTTGATTATACGCTGTAGCGGCTGTACAGAAAACTCTATTGCGCCGAAGACACATCTGAGCATTTTCTAGTTGTTTTATTTTGAATTCAGTTGCTCAAATTAAGAATAATTTCGGATAAAATCTCATAAATGTGAAGTTGAAAGTGTTTTATTTTACCAGTAAAATATCTCCATAAATATATATTTTGAACTGCTATGATAACATCTGTGTAAGCATTACCAAAATTCCATTTGACTGATTGTGTATCTGGCTTATTTAATTTTAAGAATAATACGTTATCTTAAGTTCTAAAAGTCTGAAATCTATGGAACCTTTAGTTAATATTTAGCAGAATAATATTTTTTTATAATCAACGTATGATTTATATCTATGGTGCATCACTATAATGTGACCGGAAATCATAAGTAAAAGCCACGATAATGTATACGGGTGATTATATTTTTCCAAAATACAAAAAAAGGATTAGAAACATGGGGAAGCTTTCGACCGTTTGCACGGCTTTTTTTAACCCTTTTTTTTGTATTTTGGGAAAATACAATCGCTCATATACATTATTGTGGCTTTTTACTCATGATTTCTATATTGAACTGAAAATACCGCCACTTAAATTTTATTTTAAAATCAACATAATCTCTTCTATGAGTGTTTATGCGCTAAAACTGACCGCTAGCTCAACTTAAATGAGAGGGCCATCTCTAATGTTAACTCTTCTGTCTTTGGGACGAATTTGAGGGCTTGTGCAAGCATGAATGAGTCAAAATGAGGACTAAAAGCCAATAAAGTAACTAAAGACTAAGTAATCAGGTTATTAGACTATTACATCGGGTTAGAATCAGCCGAATCTCCGAAAATCAAAGGTGTTTATAAGATGTCATCTTCTGTCTGTTCCAGATGCATCACAGCAAAATGACACTTGCCATTTTGGCCCTCCTGTGGGCAGCCACAGCAAACGCCACCATCATCATCACGGGCGTGACCACAGGCCTCGTCCTGGGAAGTCTAGCCGCTCTGAAGGGCGCCGCCCTCCTAGGCTACGCCGTGGGGAAGAAGAAAGGCCACTTCGGGCACCACTTCTTCAAACGCTCTGTCGGGGAAGTCGGCGCCGAGAACCAGGCGGAGGAACACCTCCTGTCGACCGTCGGGAAGCTAGACCCAAGCGGCTGCATCCTGAAGTTGCTCTGCCACCTGCAGTTCAAAGAGGAAGCCTCAAGGACTCCCGAAGAGGAGGTCCTCGTCCAGATGTTCGGAAACAGGACGGGCGCCCTCACTTCCCACAGCGCTGCCTTCGTCTACGCCTCTGAGATTGGGAGCAGGAACAGAGACCCAGCTGTCTGCGAGAGGTACTTCAGTCAGTGCCCCTTCAGAGGCGAGGAAGTCAGTGGCCTCCTTCAGGAGTCCTGGGCTTGTGGAATGCAAGTCCTTCCAAAGGAACGCTGATGAGACTGAGATACTCTCTTTTTAAAAAAAGCAGTTATTTGTCTCATATTATTGAATTGTAATTTTATTTTGTTGTATGAAACAATTTCGGGTATTATTGTTATATATTTGATAAGTGCAGTACAAAGATAATATCTTTTTAAAATATATCTTATAACTAACAAAGTTGAAGGAATGTCAAAAGTAGATTAGTAGAGAAGCTTGGTTGTTTAATAAAGCATTATATGAGACCTTTAGTTTTAATTTCATCTTGAGTTAATTGTTTTAACACGTATAGAGAGAATCTCTCTCTCTCTCTCTCTCTCTCTCTCTCTCTCTCTCTCTCTCTCTCTCTATATATATATATATATATATATATATATATATATATATATATGTGTGTGTGTGTGTGTGGGTGTGTGTATACACACACACACACACACACATATATATATATATATATATATATATATATATATATATATATATATATATATATATATATATATATATATATATATATATAAATTTCTGACTCACATCAGGATCGAACCCAAGTCTTTCAATTGAAAGGCAAGGGCGCTGCCCACTAGGCCACAGCCCACTAGGCCACACAAGTCTAAAAGAAGTTGGAACCTGAGAGCAACTGCACCCAAGGAACTATCTTGGCAAGCTAACTGCTTGAATACCAGATTCCAACTTCTTTTACACTTGTGTGGCCTAGTGTGCAGCCCCCTTGCCTTTCAATTGAAAGACCTGGGTTCGATCCTGATGTGAGTTAGAAATTTATTTTTGTTCCACACGTGATTGTGTGTTGATTATTTCCATATATATATATATATATATATATATATATATATATATATATATATATATATATATATATATATATATCCACTATCCACCTCTTTTATGATGAAAAGATTAACATAACAAGTATTATGAAGAATGTAAATGTAATGAACAGGATTTAAGATGCTTTCATTAAGTAAACAACAACGAAAAAGCAACAAAACAATATTATTGAATTTTATGACGGATCTACAACAGATCTTTCACCGCGGATTATCCTGCGAATATCCTTTGTATATCCTTCGTATTGCAGTAGGATCCACAAACAAGCTCAAATAACGCATCGTGAAAATGAAACTTCATTTTAGAGTATTTTTATCATTTTTCTTATTCGGTAAATGAAACTTATTCACATGGAGCAAGCACACCACAGGGGCCATTGACTTCAAATTCAAGCTTCCAAAGAACGTTGGCTTCAATCTCCCACCACAGACCCCACACTGCAGCAGTAACTGATCATGGTACAGAGCCAGTGATTTTTTCATCGCCCTGGGAAAGGCGCGAACTCATGACATCTAAG
>NC_089788.1:8310501-8315501 GCF_040412425.1 Macrobrachium rosenbergii | reverse complement strand
AAGGTACGCGATCGACATTATTCGACATTAAGATAAATGGCTGAATCAGGTCCTCAGTCAGCACTCATTCTTCTATAAAGCCAATTGTAATTCTTAGAACTATTCATGCATAAGGCTTAGACATTTTCGATGAAAAGAATTCGTTCAATTTTGAGATTTAGTTCCCATCAATACTAATTTTTCCTGAATACACGTCAAACGAACTAACAACCTTTTATTGTAACGATTCCAAGTCGCAGGATTCAACAGTCATGTAAACAAACGGTTTAGAATCTATTCGAATCACAGGCACTCTTAAACCTCACTGGAGTCTCGCCACGCCACTGTTCTCGCTCAGAATTATGCAAAATCACACTTCAATGCAACCAGTCACTAATTAGCAAACTGCACTTGGATAAACCGTTAACCCTTGAGCATCTTCGAGTCTCACCTTGGAGTAAGTGGAGAGCAAAAAAACCGACCCCGAATTCGCCTCCGCGAAGGTCACTTGGATATGTGCCGCCTGGCTGGAAATCTTCTTCCTTTATAACCGTGAGGGAAGGCGGGACACCGGCGTCGTAATAAGCAACCCTTATATGGACGGTCGTTCCTAGCCCTTCCTAGACTCGGCCCGGGGGAGGTAGGTGGGAGGGGTATCCCTTCAGTAGGAGAGAAGGAAAGGATAATGCTAGGATAGTAGAGAGATGAGAAGAGGATTTCTAAGGAAGAGGGGAAAATATGGACGAATTTCTGAAAAGGAAAGATTAGGAAAGACGATGTAATTGTATGGGAGTACAATGGGATGAGGAAAGCACACAGGGAGCGCCAAAACACTAATAGACTAATTTAGACTTCCAAAATCCTAGTAGGAAACTGCGCAGATTGTTGCTAACTTGGGGAATCACTAATAAAAAAAATCCCATATGCAAGAATTCCATTCTTGGATAGGACACCAAACACTCATTTACTAATTATTATCTAGCTAATAACCATCTCGATCATGACGACAGCAGCAATTATAATTTTTATAAAAGCCACACGTTGAATGATAAGATGTCATGATAGGATGACAAAATAGAAGTATCACCTAAAGCACTATAAAGTTTTAATCATATTGTAAACAAACTATTTTAACTTTTAACAGCAAAGTTCGTTGCGTATTCGAAAAGGTCCCAGCACCCACATTCTGTCCAATTCATTCCCACTGTGACCAGTAGACCTATAATGGAATAAAATTCTGGCAAGATTCAAAGCAACGTATACGATACGGTGACTTTTCTGAATCAACTGTATTGCTTTTATGCACAAATATGCACTTGTATAGCTATTTTTGTTATTTATTTTTTTACTTTATTTTCCAATTTTCGTCTTTTTGAACACATAGGTCTGCTTTTGTCGTGAGACTTGTTTTACTAGTTAGTGATCTTTTAGGCTCGCTCAGTTTTTACACACACACACACACACACACATATATATATATATATATATATATATATATATATATATATATATATATATATATATATATAGTATATGTATATATAGATATATACACATATATATATATATATATATATATATATATATATATATATATATATATATATATATATATATATAACCTTATATGCTAGTATGTTTTTGGAAGAACACATGGAGTGCTTGATAATGTACATATATGCGGGAAGATAATCATGCACAGTTATACTCTAGATACAGGCACCCGCAGAACTTACATGCATGTGTGCGTTTTCCGAGAGAGAGAGAGAGAGAGAGAGAGAGAGAGAGAGAGAGAGAGAGAGAGAGAGAGAGAGAGAGCATTATCCCTAAGGGTAGGAATGCAATATACCAGAAGTCTGTTTAGTTAAAAAAAAAACTTCATATCTAAAGATGTATTTGAATAGAAATGTTGATTCTGATTCATATAATCACGAAAAGTTAATATCCTTCATATATTTTTCCTTCGTCAATTAAAACGCCATTTGTTCCCAAAGAATCAGTCGCACCACTGACAGTATGACCAGTTTTCATAAAAGTCCTACACCTAAGGAGAAATGGAAATCAACCAGGAAGTGAAGACGCAATCTATGCTCTTTCTAAGATCAGTGGCTCCGTGGCTGCCCACGCTACATTACGCATGCTAGTCACACTATGGGAACTCACCCTACTAGGTAACTTCAGGGTCAAGTGTGTTGCAAAAGGAAAGGATACAGCGACTTTATATGGTGGATATGGGTACCATAGACCACGCAGGACAACGAGCTACCTTTGTTAGGAGCAAATATTGGGTGAAAGTTTAAATGAGACCTGTAGGTGTTATGTAACGGCTAAAAGGTGCTTGGTAACCTTCAAATCACTGAAAAAATAATTGTTTGGGTGAATTTTCGCTATAACGCTATTTATATCCTTACCGTATATCAACGGCTTTTAGTTTTCTGTAAAAGAAAACTATTGTGCCGGCTTTGTCTGTCCGTCCGCACAATTTCTGTCCGCCCTCAAATCTTAAAAATTACTGAGGCTAGAGTAAATTGCTATATTGATCATCCACCATCCATCATCAAACAAACCAAATTGCAGCCCTCTAGCCTCAATAGTTTTTCTTTGATTTAAGGTTAAAGTTAGCCATAATCGTGCGCCTGGCAACGATATAGGACATGCCACCACCGGGCCGTGGTTAAAGTTTCACGGGCCTCTGCTCATACAGCATTATGCAGAGACCACCGAAAGATAGATCTATTTTCGGTGGCCTTGATTATACGTGTAGAGAAAATTCGATTGCACCGAAGAAACTTTGGCGCATTTTTTATTTTTTTCATTTCAATATCATATTTTCTCTTTTGTTTAAATTAAGCTGCACTTCCCAGAGGTCATCGCAGCGAAGAAGAAGAAATCGTATTATAAAAGCTATTAAGAAACTTCATGGAAGTTCTGAATACTCTAATGAATCAGCTTCGGCAGCAAATCGCTTTAGCCTATTCTTCTTGTTAGATTCTTCATAGAAGTGGCCCCGTTCTTTAATAATACTCTACACTCTTCCTTTGTGTTCCCACAGCCTCACGATAGTCTGTTATCGTATGTTATCGTCTGTTATCGTAATTTCATATTGTCATGAAAACTGTAATCACAAGTTTCTTCAAAGTTTACCTAGCATAATTACTGTCAGAATTGTATAAGCTGAATTCTAACCAACATAATTTCTGATATGTAAATTATTATTATTATTACCACACTTGTTGTTGTTATGGAAGGACTGAGAAAGACTTACTAAACCCGTACATGGTTTTCCCTTACATTCATCACATGACTCAATGACAAATTATCTCCACAGGACATACGTCTAATTGCGCAGGATTTCCGTCATGCGCATCCTATTTTCCTAATGTTTAAGGACCTCCCTATGCAGGATCCTTACACAACGAGTCTGGCATAACGTCTTTGTCTCTTTGTCAAAACTTTCCTTGTGTTGGGCGCTTGTTTGTTATACGAATGACGTGTAATGCATCGGCGATAGTCTGACGAAACTGAATGTTATTTGTGAGGCAGAGAGAGCTCTTTGTAGTTGGACAGTCTGAGTGCTTGGTATAGGCCTAGTATACTTTAAACTGTATATGAAATTTTGATTGTTTTTCAGGAGACAGAGTAAGCTCTTTGTAGTTAGACGTTGTCTGGATGCTTGGTATAAGGCCTAGTATACTCTAAATTGTATATGAAACTTATTTATTGTTAATTGCGAGTCAGGAAAAGCTCTTTGTGGTTAGTCTGGGAGCTTGATATAGGCCTAGTATACTTTAAATTATGCTTGAAACTTGTTTGATCGTTATTTAGGAGACAGAGTAAGCTCTTTTAGTTAGACGTTGTCTGGATGCTTGATATAAGCCCTCGTATACTCTAAATTATACTTGAAACTTTGTTTGATTGTTATTTGTGACACAGAGAAAGTAGTTAGACGATGTCCGGATGCTTGATATAGGCCTTAGACACAGCCTGGGTGCTTGATATAGGCCTACTATACTCTAAGCAGTATATGAAACTGTGATTGATATCCGTGAGGCAGAGAAAGCTCTTTGTAGTTAGAAACTGTCTGGATGCTTGATATCGGCGTGGTATACCCTAAACTACTAGTATATTTCTGCCATGATAGCTTACTAACATATGTACCGGATGAAACTAGTTTAGCCTCTATTTGACAGTAATTCAGGCGTAACTGGAAATTTAATTGCAGTATATTTTTCTATCTTTAGTTTTTGTTTTCATTTTTCTCTGTTTCCTTTTTACTAGCTTTTATTTGACTTTTTTAAATGAGTAGTCTGGTTCAAGCGGTGATAAGATAAAATGCCACCAGAAGTAGGTATTAATCGTAATTTATAAAAAAAAAAAAAGTTAAGAAAGAGAACGAAAATGCAAATGCTAGCTTTAATATGCCTACAACATATGTATATATATATATATATATATATATATATATATATATATATATATATATATATATATATATATATATATATATATGAGTTGAACCCTCACCACATTAGGAAGGTAGCCTAGGTTCGAATCCAGGCGAGGGAAATGACTTAGGCACTTTCCTACAAGACCCATTGTGCCTCTATAGGCCTAAGCAATTAACCATATGTTCCTGATATTCGTCATCATCATAATCACATCACTCGTCGTAATTAGTATTGTTGATGCTTATTTATCTGGCCTTATGCCAGCAGGGACTAACGCCGCGTAACCAAGAGGGGATTACATCATATTATCAATCGTGCAAAACGCATAGCATTATCTGCCTACGAAGGCCACGAAAGTTGTTAGCCATGACGATTGTCGGTCATTTGTTCGTGTGTTTTAGTTTTCTGTAAAAGAAAACTATTGTGCCGGCTTTGTCTGTCCGTCCTCACTTCATTCTGTTCGCTTGCTGTCTGCCCTCAGATCTTAAAACCTGCTAAGGCTAGAGGGCTGCAAACTGGTATGTTGATCATCCACCCACCAATCATCAAACATACCAAATTGCAGCCCTCTAG
>NC_089788.1:8290501-8305501 GCF_040412425.1 Macrobrachium rosenbergii | reverse complement strand
ATGTTTTGCATGCACGTGTTGGTAAGCGTCTGTGTGTGTGTGTACATATATATGTATATGTATATATATATATATATATATATATATATATATATATATATATATATATATATATATATATATATATATATATATACACATATATATATATATATATATATATATATATATATGTATAACTGATTCATGAAAATATGGAAATTGATGAATATATAAATAAAGACAACATCCACAAAGGAAAGAGAAACAATGAAGTGCTGCTAGACCTTTCGACTGCTAAGTAAAGGACGGTAAGTCGAAAGGCCTTGCTTCAGTTTCCTTCGTGGACTTTGTCTTTGTATATATATATATATATATATATATATATATATATATATATATATATATATATGTGTGTGTGTGTGTATATAGCTATATATATATATATATATATATATATATATATATATATATATATATATATGTATGTATGTATATAAACAGATATGTACGTGTTTGTATGTGCAAACACTAAATATGATAGAACGTTTGTAATGGTTGGTACGTGTTTGTAATACGTACGACTGTATATGCGTATACGTGTATGTGTAGGTACGCTTGCACGTGTATATGTGAGAGTACATGTTTTGCACGTATATAGCTGTGCATATAAATGAATAGTTATGAGTTCGAGTAAAATAATATAGGGTTAATAAAAGGGAATGTGACTAATGTTTGGATTTCCGGTCTTACCGTGCATTTAATAATATGCAAAATATTTGTGTAATCGTTGAATTCACGCTCTTTAGGTGCGTTATAATCCCACTGTGTTCTGTTGACCTAAGCCGTCAAATGTGTACCTGGTAGTTAAGCGATTGCAGTATGTCAAAAACGGTTTCTAAAGATGCTATTCCAGCCAGTGCTCCAACAGGGTGACGACGATTAACCTCCTCTTCTCAGGCTATTTGTAAACACCCGCCACGATACCACGTCTTGCTTTTAACCTGACTAGATGCGCTTTCCCTGGATCATTCAGCTCTACAGCTTTGGAATTCTCTCCGGTACTCTGTTCTCCAGAAATTTAAGATCACCCCACTACAAAAACATAGGGCTAACTTTTTTATAAATTACCTTTGTGTTAAACAATTATCATCATCTTGAGTATTATTATGAAAATTACTATTATTTATATTTTATTACCCCATGACTCCAACGCACTTTACAAGCAACTTCATTTGGTAGAGACTTAGTTTTACTATTACTATGGATAAACAACATGAAATCACTTCTTATATAATCTATTACTTAATTAAGCATATCTGTTAAACGCAACCACATTGTTAAACGCCCATGATAGGCATAACAATCAGCAATCAGTTTTGTTCTTTTTGGATGATTGTTGAAGATTTTGTTCATGACCATATAGTTGAGATTGAACAGGTGAGCTGTTAACAGCTTGTGAAAACACTGAGTGACAAATTCTCGCTTAATTTTTTGACTGAAGAATACAAAAGCTGGTATGACCCTAATTTTTACAGAGGAAAACATTTAATTTAGATCTAGATAGATTTGTGGATTCAGAAATATACCCTGTTATTAAAAGATCTTGAGAACGCACACGTAAACATAGTAAAATAATAACAATAATAAGTTCTATTATTATTATTATAATTATTATTATTTTTAAAGCAGTGTTCTTAATGACACTTAATACTGGTGTTAGTAGCGATTTGTCTTTATTACTACCACTATCAGAATTCGATAATCAGTCTCAATTATCCTATATGTAAAGAAGGAGAACCTGTAGGATTCCCAAGGAGAAAGGACATCTGTGACCTCAAGGATATCTCAATTGCGTCCAGGAGTGTCCATCTTTTAGAATTATCCTTCACTGCTATCGGCTAATCCCTTTGGCAGTCTGTTCTCTTGGTGGACATTTCAAGGTACCAGTTGGTAGCTTCTGATTGGCTCTGTCATTTGGTCACAAGCACTTAAAATCTATTTTCCCAGAGGGCGGGAAAGCGTAATCTTCTGATTGGTTACACGTCGTTTCATCGTATTTTCTAAGCCAATCACAGCAGTCCTCTGGTCACGGAGAGGAAAAAAATGGTCAGAACTGAGTTGTTAGGGTACACATATCTGGTTCGTGGTTGCAAGGAAGATGAGAAAGCTGAAATTGAAGAATTTCCTGCTTTGACTTTCGCCAGTGAAAGGGTAAATTGGTTCATCAGGCCACGATGCAGGTTTTGTCCTGTTATCTGGTTGCCTTTAAAGGAAAGGAATAGGCATGAAAAATACGAGGTTAAATGATAATTCAAGTCACGCATTTGGTGAAATAAATTTCTTATTTTCCCTTTGTTTTCCTTTCGATGCAAAAGGAATTAATGACACAGATCACCATTTTCTTGTGTTTATGCACATATCAACACCACAAGCATAATGTAATGGATATAATATACAACTTATGTAAATTATATCCATCTCATTTTTTTATGTTTTTCTTTCACTACTTTTTATCAGTTTTCTCACGTAAACTTCCTAGATTGAGCAAGTTATTGCGTTGCAAACTCAAACCTGTCGATTTTATTGATCCGCTTCATTTTCTCATTCCTGTCAGGCATTTGGGAAATAACAGTAACATCAATTTAGAATAATAAATTATTTATTTTCTAAACGTATAACCAGAGGGACTGGCAACTATGCGTAACATTTTTCGTTACCTCACAACTAACGTAATGTTTTTAAATAGAATAAGTTAAATTATAAATAATCAGCAGCTATTAAAAAAACAGAATAAATATAAATAAATTACTAACAAGGACCCGACTAAAAATAGCGACTAACAGCGACAAAGACGCTCAAATCATAGAGAGCACATCCCTGGGAGATTTCAACAAGTACCTGAGTTGATCCTCACCCAAGGAACATTCCGAGAAATACCTGTCGCATACGGTTAACCCACGCGTTCGATTCCCTGCGTCAGAGACTTCCGCTGCGGAATCTGCCCTGGAAGACAGACTCACGGAACTCCTGGTGAACATGTCCACGATCATGTTCTCCTCTTCTGTCCGTTCGGACTCTTCTTTCATCTGCAACTGACAGATCAACTTCAAGACGCAGTCGCTGGAGTCCATTAGGCCGATCGCAGATAGGACGACGTCCGCCATGACATCCATGGCTGCAGATCGACGTCTCCTGGGAGGTGGAATGCGCCTGCCTTCCAAATAGCCTATTAGAATTGTTCCCTGTGAAAGGAAAAAAACATTTCTATTCTTACTAGAGGAGAATTGTCGTAGTCTTTTCTTTTTGACAGGTCATATTTTATCTATTTATTTTTTTCTGTTTATCTATTTACTTATTTATTTTTTAGCCTAGTGGTTTCAACTAAATTTTATCTCAAAATACACTCCGAGAGAGACTGCCTGCCATTGCTGAGGCCACCTTGATTAAATGAAACAACAACAAAAAGAGAGAGAGAGAGAGAGAGAGAGAGAGAGAGAGAGGGGGGGCGGGGACGGTAGGTCACCATCAAAGTATTACAGCAGTATTACAAGTACCATACATATTAACGGTTTTCATACTTACATTCAAAAGTTCGTAACAGATATAACTCGGCTCTGACCAAAAAGAAAAAAAAAAACAATTTTTTTCTAAGTAAGTAGACTTTGAAAAGACGCGATCACAGAATACTATGATTCTTGGCTGGAAAGTGGCAGAAAAATAGAATGAGATCTCGAATACTCAGATGGTTTGAACATGTGGTGAGATGGGGAGTTTCTTCGGCTCAATCGAGTTTTCTGTCTGGTGGAGGCCTCAGCCACGGCCCATAAAACTCTTAGCCGCGGCCCATGAAACACAGCCACGGTCCGATGGTGGCCTATGTTGTTGAAACCTATAGCGCTGCAGGAAGTACGATTATGGCTAACTTTAACCTTAAATAAAATAAAAAAAAAAAAATACTGAGGCTAGAGGGCTGCAATTTAGTATGTTTGATGATTGGAGGGTGGGTGATCAACATACCAATTTGCAGCCCTCTAGCCTCACAAGTTTTTAAGATCTGAGGGCGGACGGACAGACAAGGCAGGCACAATTGTTTTCTTTTACAGAAAACTGAAAATAGGAACTCGAATCACGTCTAACCGCGCAAAACGGAAAATATGACGCCGCATGGCGATATAACGACGCTGACCTTTAAAATGGCGAGAGCTCCAGTGACAATCAGGAGCTTCTTGATGTCAGCGCTGACGGCACTTTCAACCCATGCCGTCCCGAACAGCAAGAGGACGAGAATGACATCAGTTCTCATCTGGAAAATATAAAGGCTCTGAAATTCTCACCTGGAAGATCTCAAGTTTCAGAATTCTTATCTGGAAGATCTCAAGTTTTAGAATTCTCATCTGGAATATCTCAAGTTTGAGAATTCTCATCTATAAAAACTGAAAGGCTATGAAATTCTCATCTGGAAAATTTGGAAGGCTCTGAAATTCTCATCTGGAAGATCTCAAGTTTGAGAATTCTCATCTGGAAAAATTGAAAGGCTGTGAAATTCTCATCTGGAAGATCTCAAGTTTGAGAATTCTCATCTGGAATAATTGAAAGGTTATGAAACTTTTATCTGGAAGATTTCAAGTTTGAGAATTCTCATCTAGAAAAATTGAAAGGCTATGAAATTCCCATCCGGAAGATCTCAAGTTTGAGAATTCTCATCTGGAAAAATTGAAAGGCTATGAAATTCTCATTTGGAAGATCTCAAGTTTGAGAATTCTCATCTGGAAGTTCTCAAGTATGAGAATTCTCATCTGTAAGATCACAAGTTTGAGAATTCTCATCTGGAAGATATCAAGTTTGAGAATTCTCATTTGGAAGATCTCAAGTTTGAGAATTCTCGTCTGAAAAAAATTGAAAGGCTCTGAAATTCTTATCTGAAAGACCTCAAGTTTGAGAATTCTCATCTGGAAAATCTCAAGTTTGAGAATTCTCATCTGAAAGATCTCAAGTTTGAGAATTCTCATCTAGAAGATCTCAAGTTTGGGAATTCTCATCTGGAAGATCTCAAGTCTGAGAATTCTCATCTAGAAAAATTGAAAGCCCATGAAATTCTCACCTGGAAGATCTCATTTGAGAACTCTCATCTGGAAAAATTGAAACGCTCTGAAATTCCTATCTGGAAGATCTCGAGCTTGAGAACTCTCATCTAGAAAAATTGAACGGCTATGAAATTCTCATCTGGAAGATCTCAAGTTTGAGAATCCTCATCTGGAAGATCTAAAGTTTGAGAATTCTCACCTAGAAAAATTGAAAGGCTCTGAAATTCCTATCTGGAAGATCTCGAGTTTAAGAATTCACATCTGGAAAACTTCGAAAACTTCTAAAAAAAAAAACTCACCTCAAAACGACCATTAGCAGAAGATGAAGTAAAAGGAAGTTGCTGAGAGGCGGGGGAATTTCGCCTGAACTTCTTAACCTAACCAGACGTTTGCGAGTTACTGTTGGTCTACAGAATATTCTTTCTTGATTTAGTATTTTTCTATTTCTGGATTTCTTGAACGATAAAGAGTCTGGAAAAAGAAGACCATAAAAATTACTTATTTCAATATTATATTAGTAATGACAATAGCAATATAAAAATAATAATGATAGCAATCACAACGTGGACACTGATGCACATATAAATAAATAAATAAATATACAGTATATATATGCATATACAATATTCACACAAACACACATATATATATACTGTAGATATATGTATACACAATAATACACACACACATATATATATATATATATATATATATAGAGAGAGAGAGAGAGAGAGAGAGAGAGAGAGAGAGAGAGAGAGAGAGAGAGAGAGAGAGAGAGAGAATACCTACCTGCTTTTTTACGTCCAGATACCACTGCAAATGTTCCACAAATGGTGGGACGCGGGGAGCCATACCTTATTTATACAAGTGCCTCAAATGAATTATGTATGTTTGTTCGTTCGCGCACAGGACAAGGAGAGAAAATCTGACCCAGTGAAAGCCGGATTTTACATTATCCTAAATGGTGTTCTTTTGGGGGGTATGAGGACATTACAGTAGTTACTGTTTGTGTTATTTATGATACAGGTTTGTGCACACATTCTCACACGCAAGCACAAGCACATTTCTATATAAATATAGAAGTATAGAAGTCTCTCTTTCTCTCTCTCTCTCTCTCTCTCTCTCTCTCTCTCTCTCTCTCTCTCTCTCTCTCTCTCTCTCTCTCTGTATCCGTACACATTTTCTATATACATGTGTATATACATAATTATACGTTCAGACGTGTAAACTCTAGGCCTTATTTTTTAGTACTTTCGTACATGCGTTTATGTATATATATATATATATGGATATACATATAGATATATATATGTATATATATACATATATATATCTATATGTATTCTATATATATATATATATATATATATATATATATATATATATATATATATACATACATAAACGCATGTACGAAAGTACTCAAAAATAAGGCCTAGAGTTTACACGTCTGAACGTATAATTATGTATATACACATGTATATAGAAAATGTACAATGGAAAGAGAGAGAGAGAGAGAGAGAGAGAGAGAGAGAGAGAGAGAGAGAGAGAGAGAGAGAAAGAGAGAGAGAGCGAGACTTCTATATCGATAGCTTTCTATTCCGTATAACGGCGAATTAGGGAGCCCAAACCAGATGCATGAAAATGAAAACGTACCCGTGATCTAGATTGCAGTTAATCAGTATTCGAGAAAAGCTGAGGAACTTCCTCATTTTCTTGTCGTATTTGTTACCTCGGCTGTTCATCTCCATTTTTCTTCTTTATTTCTTCTTAAAGAGTGTCAGATATGAAAGACACATTCCCCCTAACAGTGTTCAGTACTCTACTTTCCTAATATTTCTGCAAAATAGTAAGAAAAATCGATATCATCCTCGGGATCACTAACCTTCCTCACCTTAATCAATATTCCTTTACGAATATGTTGGTCTTCGTTTACTTCCGGGAAACAGAAGTGGGCTCTATCGAAGAGAAAAATGTTAAATTCTACGAGCTCATTCCATTTACAATTGACAACACCTGGAAAGCCACTTCAGGCATGAGTAAATGTCATAACACAACAACGTAAAGGCATTTACCTTTTATTTATGACATTTAAGCGTGGCATTTCAAGGAAGCGTGAACGTCATAGTGATCATGACGTCACAACATTTGAATCTGATTAATGGATCTTTAGAAAGGAAAACCAAGGTAAACTGTAGTGCTTGATATAACACCAGAATTGTCTCTTGAATTTGCAGTCAACCTCAGGGATCAATCAATGTCATAATTGATAAAGCATCATAACAAGGAATTACGGAAATCATAACTCATAAGACATCACAACCGTCTCGTTGATTAGATTTATGACAGCAGATAAATTGTTTCAAGGAAATATGAATGCCATGACGGATATGACTTAACGAGCGTCTTATTCATTGCCGGGAGAAGTGACGAAGGAGAATGAGAGAGTGTAAAAAAAGAAAATAAAAAAATGAAGAGAATGTGGATGAAAAAAGATCAGAAAAGAAGGAAATGAACGGGAAATTTTGTTTTGGGGGGGAGAAAGAACGGGAAGAGGAAGAAAGGAGGAAAAGGAAGAGTAAAAGGGAAGAAGAGGAAGATGCTGAAAGGAAGAACGGAGGAAAAGGAAGAAGAGGAAGGGGAAAAAGGAAGATGTAGAGGAAAAATGAAGACGAGGAAGATGAAAGCAGGAGGTAGAGGAAGGAAAAGAAAGGAGGAGTAGGAAAAAGGTAGCAGAGGGAGAAGAAGAGAGGAAGAGGAAGACAAGAGGAGGAGGGATTGGAAGAAGGGATGAGGAGGAGAAAGAAAGAAGAGGAAGAAAAAAGGCAGAGTTAGAAAGGAAGAAGATGTAGAGGAAGGAAGGAGGAAGAGGAAGATGAAGGAAGGAGGCAGAGGAGGCAAGGAAGATAGGAGGAAGAGGAAGAAGAGGAAGATAGGAGGAAGACGAAGAAAGGAAGAAGAGGAAGATAGGAGGAAGAGGGAGCGATAGGGAAGAGGAAGACGAAGAAAGGAGGAAGAGGAAGAAAGGAAGAATAGAGGAAGTGGAAATAGAAAGAAAGGAAGAATGGAGGAAGTGGATGAATAGAAAGAAAAGAAGAAAAGGAAGCTGAAGAAAAGAGGATGAGGTAGAAAGGAGAAATTGGGGGGAAAGAAAGGAGGAAGAGGAAGAAAGGAGGAATGAGCAGAGGAAGAATGGAGGAAGAGGAAGAACGGGAAGAAAGGAAGAAGAGGAAGCGGAAGAAAAGAGGAAGAGGGAGAAAGGAGAAATTGGAGAGAAAGAAAGGAGGAAGAGGAAGAAAGGAAGACGAAGAAAGGAGGGAGAAGATAAAAGGAACAATAGGAAGAGGAAGAAAGAGGAAAAGACTAGACAGGACAAGAGAATATATGAGGGAGAGAATAAATAGAAAAGAAGAAAAATAAAAAAAGATAAAGGAATAAAGAAAATAGATAAGTAAAGGCCAGGAATCCATCAAGCCTCGGAAACAAAACAGATTATTTATGGATTTTTACCCAGAAGATGATTTCTCTCTCGACTTTCTTTGGGTTTTATTCATGATGATGATGGGCCTCCAGTTTCTTGACAGAATGCTGATGTTAAGCAATCTAGATCAGTTACAGTTTATGTAGGTCGTTCATAAATAATATTATGCTCTCTCTCTGTCTGTCTCTCTCTCTCTCTCTCTCTCTCTCTCTCTCTCTCTCATACATACATACATATATATATATATATATATATATATATATATATATATATATATATATATATATATATATATATATATATATATATACAGTATACACATACATGTACATATATATACAACACGTATGCTGATGGACAATTAAGATTTACTCTTGTTGTACATATTTATCTCCCTGACGTTTCGTAATTTTCATATATAATTACATCTTCAAGGGCTCTAAAATAGATAAAAACACATAATTAGCATAAAACTCAAACTGAACATTTTTTACACTTAAAATTATACATTTAAAAAATCCAAGATATATTAAAATTCTCAAACTACTGGATTACTTAAAATTATACGTCTAAAAAATCCAAGATATATCAAAATTCTTAAACTATTGGTCCAACCTTCCACCAGTGTAAAAGAAACGCAAGTGGAGGGAAACTAAAAAATAAAAAAGAAGAAAATACACCTTAAGATAAGAAGAGGGGCGTGGCTGTTGACCGCGTGTTTAATGGAGGAACCACTTGTTTGATCAATAAGGACTCTAAAATGGGTAACACCCAGGAATTTTATATATATATATATATATATATATATATATATATATATATATATATATATATATATATATATATATTTTAATAGTTCCTCGTTGGACGGGTCGGTATCGTTCTCGGCTAGAGGAATTTATTTCTGGTGATAGAAATTCATTTCTCGCTATAATGTGGTTCGGATCCCACAATAAGCTGTAGGTCCCGTTGCTAGGTACCCAATTGGTTCTTAGCCACGTAAAATAAGTTTAATCCTTCGGGCCAGTCCTAGGAGAGCTGTTAACCAGCTCAGTGGTCTGGTTAAACTAAGGTATACTTAACTTTAACTTATATATTAATATATATATATATCAACATAATATATATATATATATATATATATATATATATATATATATATATATATATATTTATTTATTATATATATATAAATGTATATATATTATGTTGATTATCTAACACATACCAAAATTCACACACACACGCTTACAATAAACAATCACGCGACAAGAACCACGCCAACTAACGATTACAGAATCATAAACAATCAGGCTGACCACTGTGATTACATTACGAGTATAACACTCCCCTTGCTTTCCAAATTGCGATATGCCTGATGCCCCGTGCCCGACCTCTGACGGGGGTTAGTTGCCTACTGGCAAACCCGACAGTCACTTGGCACCTGTGTGAGTGGGTACCAGTCCTTGGGCGTCAGTCCTTACGTGATACCGTAATACCCAGCGCTTGCAGAAGGATCAATACACGTTCTTAAGGTAACTAAAGGCAGCGATAAATTTGCAAAGTCAGCCTTCACTGCTGAGGTTTAGAAAATTTGAATGTTATTGTTGTAATTATAGTAATTGCTGTTGCTTGCTTGTTGATGCTGTTCGTTTGTATTTTCCACAAAAAAAAGTTTTCTTGCACATTCAAAATAAATTTAATCATGTACTTTCGATTGGTCAGCAACAGACCATTTCTGGTGTTTTTCTGTGGTCATCTCCGTAGATTTCGTAAGTTGTTTGACGCCCTTTACTAATAGCAGTAACATTAGTAGTAATAGTACTCTTATTCGTTTCACAGAATGAACTTCAAGGTGTTTCTAGTCACGCTGTTCGCGGCTTCCTGTGTCAATGCCAGATTCGATTGGAAAATTACTCCAACGGAACTGACGAATATTTTCTTGGCAGTCGGAAGCATCTTGGTCTTAAAGGTACGTCGACTATTGAGAGAGAGAGAGAGAGAGAGAGAGAGAGAGAGAGACAGACAGACAGACAGACAGACAGACAGACAGACAGAGATAAACACTGATATGTATACATTAGTAATGCTGTGAGAGAAGGCTAGCAGCTCTGATTGTGGTTTTGAATATTCTCCCTAGAATCATTTACCGTCAATCATAACCATGCATGGTGCTAGAAATATTAAATAATCGTTCCATAATTATTTCTCTTTCTTTAGAAATTCATTTCTTAATCATTTACATAAAATTTGCAATTCTCAGTAATTCATCGCGTTTGCTGCTCGCATTTCTTAGTAATTCAACGCATTTGCTGATCGCGTTTCTTAGTACTTCATTGGATTTGCTGATCGCATTGCTCATCCAATTCTGCATCAGGATCGGATATCCTGGAAACCGACTGTAAACAGTACCAACTTTACCTCAACAGGGAGCTACGGCCGTCGGTTACTTGGAAGGTCGTCGCGTTCGCTTCGCTTCCCGCTTACCGCGGATGAATGAGGGCTCTACTGACGATGCTGTGCCCCTCCTGACGGCAGTGGAGCAATTGGACACCAACGGGTGCGCCCTCAAGCTGCTGTGTCACTTGGGAGCGAAAGACGAAGCTGCGAGAGATTTTGAAGAAAATTTGATCGTCGGATTGTTCTCCCACGCCAGATCTACTATGTCTCCCGCTAAAGCTTCGTCAGTCCAAGACGACGGCGCAGGGAAACGGACGAGTGGCTCGGCTTCTTGTGAGAAGCAATACTCGAAATGCCCCCTGGACGAAGAACTGCTCAGATCCCTCTTTAAAAATCCTAGAAATGTGTTGTCGATGATATAATGTTAAATTCACTGTTATTGTTATTTACTGATTAGTATTTGTTACACTTTATTCCTCACTTTTAATTCCCCACTACCCAGTATTAGTTACTTAAGTGTTATTCCTTTACCTGTAAGTACATATTATTTATGCTTATTTATATATATTGCATTGTTATTTTTTCCTAATTATTCGTTACTTGAAACACTCTAATATATGACGTTCTCCTTATTCACATACTCAGCTAAGTGGAAGCATTCTCGTAACAGTCACTGAGATTCGTATAAATGGAGTCTCATCTTGGAAATTAATTGTTATGGTGGTTTTTCGTTGCTCGCTTTTTCGTTTTAGTAGAGAAACTGCTGAGAAGCTGGATAAAAGGGAAATCTATTTATTCTTTGTCATTTCTTTAATAAATTTATACATACATTTTGCTGCAGTTTATTTCTATGTAATATCCAAATAGATTTAACCCGGTTGTAAAGAACGAACTGAAGCCAGGCATGTGAGAGATTTCAACGCACATAATGAACTCATCATCTGGAAACACGGCGAGAAGACCACCAGCAGGTAATCGAAGGAGGTGGGAGGTTAATTCCCCCGGAAAGCCTACATCCTTATACATATTGCATTGCTATATTTTTCATAATGTAATTGTTCGTTACTTTAAATACTCAAATATATGACGCTCTGCTCATTCACGTATTCAGCTGAGCGACAGCATTCTCGTAACAGTCACCGAGATTCGTACAAATGATTAACCCCCCGTATCAAATGCGGTCTCATCTGGTGAATTGATTATTATTGTAGTTATTCACTGCCCTCGTTTTTGTCAGTGGAGACACTTCTGAACACTGTGTCTCCACTGAAAAAACGAGAGCAGGTTCTCCAGGGGAGTTAACCTTCCACCTTCTGCGTCTTCCTGCTGGTTGTCTTGCCGTGTTTCAAAATGATAAGCTCTTTATGTGGCGTTGAAATCTCTCATATAAAGAGCATCTATTCTCTACGTATTTGAATATTATGTAGCGATAAACTAAAAACACACTGATGAATTTCAAGAAATGACAGAGAATAAATGGATTTCCCTTCTAAACACTGGAAAAGAAGGGAAATCCATCTATTCTTTGTCATTTCTTTAAAGTCATCAGTGTATTTTGTTTTAGTTTATTTCTACACAATATTCAAATACGTAGGAAATAGATGCGCTTTATCTGAGAGATTTCAACGCAACAAGAAGAACTTATCATTTTGAAACACGGCAAGATCACCAGCAGGTAGATGCAGAAGAACCTACATCCTCTGGAGGATGGAATGAGTTGATTGAAGGGTGTGGTACAAGCGACAACAGCGCGTGATAAGGATTGAGAGGCGGCGGAGTGGGAAGTAGGCAATGCAAGTGTACATCACTGATCCTTTTAATATTTTATAAATATATTATTAGTTTACCTGCTGTGCTATTCACATATTTAACGCCTACCATTGTATGCATATTACCTGGACGTGTATGTGATAGTAACATCTTTTTTACCTTGGCTGCAGGCTTTCCTGTACGGTGTTTGCAGCGCTCCTTCGGCACTAACTCCGCCCACTTTTAAAACCTCATACTTTACCTTCACTCCCGCTTTATTTATTTGACCTTGTTCTTCGAATTTCTTTCTTCAGTCTTACTGTCCAGCCTCTCCAACTATTACCTTTTAGTGCAACTGTGGTTTCTCTCTCTCTCTCTCTCTCTCTCTCTCTCTCTCTCTCTCTCAGATCCATCGTTAGATCCTTGTACTTCATCTCTATTTTCTAGATCTTTGTTTTGCTGTCCAACCGCTCCAGCTCCTTTTCACTGCCTTGAGCGCTGAATGGCCGAAAGTACCACAGCGCTTGGCTGGACAGCGTAAATTCAATACAATTCAATCATTTAACCAGGATAGACTGTAACTAAGACTTGAACGCGTAAAAAAAAAATACCACAAAATGCTCTTATGCTAAAGATTATTATTATTATTATTATTATTATTATTATTATTATTATTATTATTATTATTATTATTATTTATTAATTTTTTATTTGGTCTATCACAGTCATCCTATTCGACTGGGTGGCTTTTATAGTGTGGTGTTCCGGGTTGCATCCTGCCTCCTTTGGAGTCCATCACTTTTCTCACTAGGTGCGCTGTTTCTAGTAGCACTCTTCTGCATAAGTCCTGGAGCTACTTCGGCATCTAGTTTTCCCAGATTCCTTTTCATGGATCTTGGGATCGTGCCTAGTGTTCCTATAATTATGGGTACAATTTCCACTGGTATATCCATATCCTTCGTATTTCGATTTTCAGGTCTTGATACTTATCAGTTTTTTCTCTTTCTTTCTCATCTACTCTGGTGTCCCATGGTATAGCGACGTCACTTATCATTATTATTATTATTATTATTATTATTATTATTATTATTATTATTATTATTATTATTATTATTATTATTATTATTATACATAAATTAATTTAGAATAAGCAAAAATAAGAGAAAATACGATGGTCTGCAAAAGCTGAGATATGAGATTAATTCTTCGTCCAAACAGTGTGTTGCGAAATCGAGGGTCAGCCGATCTGATCAGTCCTTGAAACCATTCACTACTGGGGAGTAGAATTTTCTTCCTTCCTCCGTATATCAGGAATGATTTGTACTAAATCTTTCTCATAAACTGGGGAGTCAGAACTTCATCAAAGATGTCCAATAACACACCTTCTTTACACTATTGTTATATATATATATATATATATATATATATATATATATATATATATATATATATATATATATATATATATATATATATATATATATATATATATATATATATATATATATATATATATATATATATATATATATATATATCACGCCAGCAACAAAGCATATCGTTCTTTCATCTACAGAATATCACAGGTGAGACTACGGCTTTAAAAAAAATATTGGTACAAAAGCGCAGTGGTTAGTTGTGATGTTGACATTTACAATAAATACCGAGTACAGCGAAAAATATAGATGTACTGTATGTTATCGGTAAGGTAAAAAAAAAAATATATATATATATATATAATGTAATATATATTATGCAATATATTTTCAATTACAAGGTGTTAGAAGAAACGAGACTAAAGCTCATTTGGTAATAATAATAATAATAATAATAATAATAATAATAATAATAATAATAATAAAATAATAATAATAATAATAATAATAATAATAATAATAATAATAATAATAATAATAATAATAATAATAATAATAATAATAATAAAAATTTTAACGTATGAAGGGTGATTTATATCAATTCAAAATCAATGACTGGGAATAAATTGGCTAAGACAGAAGTCTCTGGAGACAGAGGTTCAGATAGATTGCACACCATGAGCCGCAATCCTCGACTAAGCCATGGTAATGGTATATGAATCTTAATTCATTTCAATTCATTATTTATGGACCATAGCAGCATTTATCTCTTCGTATCATTTGGTCTGGAAACGATCTTTTGCTGCTTACAAAGTATGTTATGCAATTCATTTTAAATTGCAAAAAAAAAGTATATTCCTTTTGATATGTCGTCTTAACCGGCTAGTAGACAGGAGTCTAATAATAATAATAATAATAATAATAATAA
>NC_089788.1:8213001-8285501 GCF_040412425.1 Macrobrachium rosenbergii | reverse complement strand
TTATAAGATCTGAGGGCGGACAGAAAAAGTGCAGACGGACAGACAAAGCCATCTCAGCAGTTTTCCTTTACAGAAAACTAAAATCATGAAATATTTCCATGGTATCTGTTTTATTTATAAAAACGTATACAAATTGAATACATAACAACCTATTCACCAGAACACTGGAAACAGGGGCACAGATCATTATCGATATCCGAAGAAAGGTGAAAAGAGGTTAAGAGGAGACCTATTTTTCTCACAGAAACTCGTGTGTATTTTTAGATACCAGTACGCACTTTGATTCATATTTAAAACTCAATAACGTGCGAGATGTTATTTCTTGGGATTTAACCAGGTAATTGAGTCTGAAAAGCGTCGGCTACTTGAATCCCCAAGTTAGGGCTACTTTTTTTGTTTAACCATGTTCTATTTTTTAAAATATCACCTTCATCAATATTGGTATTCCAGGGTGTTAGAGTTTTCGTTAAGAAGAATCCCAGAATGCTTTTTATCATTATTCATTTAATCTGAAATTAATAAATATAATAAATATTAAATAAAAACGAACAGGCTACATAAATATGACTGAGCAAAGTGAATAGATTATAAATACTAAAGCTAAGCATAAATTCACGAGGAAAAGAGGAGACAAGTCAATGAGCCTCGAAGAGAACGGGGCCTGAAGTGAGATGCAAACTGAAATCAAACAGTTCCTGCAACTGATCATCTTCTAACGGGCAGCTGGCGTATCGCTCCTGGCAGCTGGCTTCTTCAGCAAAGGCGAGAGAAGAAGAATTGACATAATTCGACGCCTGCGCTGCTTCGGCAAAGTCAGCAAACAGATCGACGACGGCCATTTCTTCAGACGTAAGCGACTTAGGGTTCTGCTCCAAAAGGCAGACGGTTCTCTGGACGCAACCGTGGGTATCCATCCGGTAGATGGCGTCCATCACAGCTTGAAGGTCGTCCGGTAACGCCTCCCTACTCCCGACGGACCTCTTGCCCAGTTTTGGTTTGGGGTTGAGGAGGTTCCTGTAGCCGATGATTACGCTGATCTGTGTGGTGAGAAAGATGAGTAAGTACATTGGGTTTTTCACTTTAGCATAATATGAATAATAAGGTTAATGTATTGATATGATTGTCATTAGTATCTTTTACGTGATACTTATATGATACCCATTGTACACAGAATGTAAAAACATTAATATTCTTTCGAAAGACAACAAGAAATAGGGAAAAACACCCCAAATACTGGTATCAGTTCACTGAAAAAAGTAGTAAGAATAACAAGCTAAACTCTTGGTATGACAATGTACTGTATATAAACAAAACTAGAATAAAACACAACAGTCGAATGGCCACAGTGCCCATCCTAAACGCCTGAACCAGAATAAGGAGAAAAAATTGTAAGAAGAATAAAAAAATAAACAGCAAAAGTTATAGGCTATTCCCCCAAAACCACTAAGGAAAAAACTAGACCGACAGCAATGACTGACAGTTACCCCCAAGCCGATGAAAACGATAAGTGTGTTGATGTTCTCTATGGTGATCGGGATTGTGGGGATGGCGTTGATATTCGTCGGCTTCAGCTGAAGGCAGTCGGAGAGAGCCACCAGGCCCAGGACGTAAACGAGGGCAACGCCGGGCTTCATCTGTCCATAAGAAATCAAAGGGTAATCAGGACATTGTTGTTTACCGTGCGTGATAACTCCGCGTTTTCTATGACCCCGTTTTCTGTGACACACTGAACCTTGTGCAACAGAATACGCAATAATTCGTTATTTATTCGGTACGATATCAGTACTGCATAAATGTATAATCTGTTTAGTAATGCGTGATACATTTCTGGACGGGTTACAGTTTTTTTGTTTTTGTTTTGTTCCGGTAGTCCTCATAATGGGTCATTTAAACATTTATTTATGAGAATATCAATATCAACAATTATACCATCACTGAATTATAATAATAATAATAATAATAATAATCATCATCATCATCATTTCACAAGGAGATGAGACAAATACTTCACACCCAGATTATTTATAATATATATATATATATATATATATATATATATATATATATATATATATATATATATATATATATATATATATATATATATATATACTGTATATATATATATATATATATATATTATATATAATCTCTTTTACTATTAACAAATTCTATATAACAGGGAGTGGCACCCAAGAGCAAGAAAGGTGACTCAACAGCAGCACATCGAACCCCTATATCTTATACGCAATCTTTCACTTCCTGATTCTAGAGGCTTCTCCTTTCCTCTACCTCTTTCATACCATTTATCCATCCTTTCTAGGTCTTCCTCTCCTTTCTTCTCCCAACACTTCCTAGTTTATGCTCTTTTCACCAACCAATCATCCTCCATTCTTCCCACAAGACCAAACCATCCGAAAATACTCTGATCCGTCTTTTCACTTATGCTCATCCTTTTCTCCTCTTAAATACACTTCCCAGCTCTTTCAGTAATCTCTGTAATTTGTCCTCACAATCACAAATAAGTACCATGTCGTCTGCTAACTCCTGTCATTGTGCATTTCATTCACGACCCATCTTCGTATTCAAGACTTTGCACTTACATTTACTGTTCCATCTTTGACTTTTTGCATCAGTCTATCCATATAGATATCAAACAACTATGTAAGTTTTCTCTGGTATGAGATGGCTCCAGAGAAATACAAAATAGGTGGGTTCTTACTGTCACATTCATCCTTTAACTATTGTATCAAAGAACACCCTGTGAAAAATACTTATACTACTTCTACAGCATCAGTACTTCAAAGTAAAGTTCACTATCATCAGTTTTCCCCACAATCAATTATTGCCCCCAACTAGACTCCATGTTCGTCCAAGTTCGGGACGATTAGGCCGTATTATTTTCGGCTGTGAACCTGTTAGGCCGTCACAATTTTAGGCCATATGAAATTTAGGCAGCAGGAAATAACGGAAGCTCCTTGGGACGCCGTGTTTAGTACTAGCCCTCGGCGATCAAAGTATATTATACACCCATTTCGGGCGTTTGCCAGTTTTTTATGTTACGGCCGAAACGACCAGGACCCGTTTGTCCTACCTAATCAGACCCAAATTCCTTTACTCACGTTGACTGAAGAAGAAGAGGAAGAAGCAGGCGAGAAAGGCGACACCCGAAGTTGCCCGAGATGACTGACAAAATAATACTGTCGTTGCTTCCTTGTTCTTTATATACACATAGAGAGAGAGTTCATGTCCCGTATAAAGATGCAGATGAGAGCTGGAACTGGATGGTGCGAGTTGATGTACTGTAGGTGATTGTCCTTATGGGGAAAGTGGAGTAGTGTGCTCTCTCTCTCTCTCTCTCTCTCTCTCTCTCTCTCTCTCTCTCTCTCTCTCTCTCTCTCTCTCTCTCTCTCTCTCTCTCTCTCTCTCTCTCTCTCTCTCTCTCTCTCTCTCTCTCAAAACTGTAAAGGCAGCTCAGCATCAGTTTAAATATTTGCTATACAGTAAAGAAGCAAGAGGACGGAAAAACCATTTAAACACTTTTACGCCCGATACTGAAAGGCAAAGAAGAAGAAAAAGTAAATATGACATAGGTCTATATCTTTGGTGACTTTCACCTACCATAAAGGGGTAAATCAACATGTGTGATTTTTCTGTTACTAGGAGTTCGATCTTAACTCTGGCTGCATTCTGCAATTATGGCATTCCATATAGTCCCTTTTTGCATTTCTAACCTGATTGTTGCCTATAATAACATCTCACTTTCTGAAATAAATGTGGCTTTAAGAAAAACCAGCAAGTCACTGTAACGTGCTAACTCTAACTGTTGAATAAAGGATAAAATCGTGTGTAATAAACTTCCGCAGTGTGAGCTGCTTCATGCATGGACGCATGCGGAACATCAGAGAGACAGGGTAGCATTTGCATGCTACACTATTTACTTCCGACATTTTTATTACCTCATTAACCCACCATTCTCTAACTCTCCTTCCATTTTGATAAAGTCTTCTTCCAACCTCTCCACAGTCATGTCTGAAAACGCGCATCATCATCTTTGTTTTTCATATTTTAGCGTCAGATTTTCCATTGCAGAAGTAGACAGGAAATAGGTTCTATTTGAATTTTCATCTGGTTCAGGTCTTCATATATGACTTTTCTCCAGGAAATTTATGGGCCTTCTTACTTGTCTTTATCCTGCTACTTCCATAACTACCAATTTCATAACTAGCTCCCTCCCCTTCTCGTTACATGCACACACCATCTCAGTGTTGATTTCTCAGTCAGTTTTTCAGCCTCTGAACACCACCTCTGTAAGTAGTTTCCTAATCTAAGGCATTCCGGCTATTAATCTTTATTTTATTGCATTCACACCTCTCTAAGATCTCCTCCCATTTTGCCAATGTCTGCTAGCTTCCTACATATTTAACTCATTCAGTTAATGGGATATTCTTATCTCTACATTTATGACAATGGGACCAAGACAGTCCCACAGATTTAGCACGGGCACTGAGGTGTAATTTCTTTTTAAATGAAACTTTCGGAGATATCAGGCAATAAATTCCAGGCTACAAAATTAGCTTTCTCCGGATATGCTACCAGTTACAATAAGCAAAGTATCGAACTTTTATGTTGTTTTCAGATTGCTCCAATTCTATTTTTATGGATATTTACCACTTGTGTAAAGAGTATGCATCTCATTTAAAAGGATTTACGAAAACAAATTACATTGTTATAAGTGGAGATAAAGCATTTTTGAATTATAAAAACTATCATAAATTTTAAAAAAGTACTCCGTAAAATATCCTGAGCAATGGAAAAGCTTTCAGTGAAAAAAACTCAAAGAGAGATATTACTACAATCAGAGTGACGTCACTGCGACCATATTATCGCTAGGGTGTTGGGGAAACAAACATCGAGTCTCCACTCTCCGCTAAGAAAACAAAACTAATAAAACACTGGACTGCGATTTATATAGCTTATTTATTTATGTATTTTAAAGGTAAGAATGCACTGACACCATTCCACGTTTTAGTGAATGTTCAAATCGATTTAAACTGTGAATTAACTTACTTTATTATTAAGTATTATAATAGGAATGTTTGTGGTATACCGTAAACAAGGGCTTGACTTGGCCACTCTACGATGCTTATATCTTATGTTGTATTGCATTATTTTCACGACAAACACATGAATTATATAGGCAATGTGGAAATGAAGTTCAGGTAACCCGTAAGCTATCCAATGACCTTGTCATTTGTTATATTAGGTAGAACTAAGTATTGGCTCCGCGTGGGTATTACCTTGGAAATTTACTTTTTTTATAGCCCAGTATTTTGGTTGTTTATCAAGAATTTACTGTTACTTTTGTCGGTTGACTGTAATTAACCTGTAATTAACCTCAGAACTGATTATGATTTTGCATGGTGGCCATCCTGGAATGGTGTCACGCATGCACAGTCATAGGGGAACTTTTGATAAAAACTGTTTCCTTAACCTGGGGTTCGAGCCCGGAGTCCTCCGGGGTAAGTAACGTGGCCCACTAGGTTAGGTTAGGTAGGGTACGTTAGGTTAGTATGGTGCCTTTTATAATAGATTTCCTTAGCCAGTCCTTTCTTGAACAATGGCTCCCTAATGTCTCTCGTATTCGTGGAACCGTTCCATACAGTCCATGCAGAGCTGTTACTTAGAAATACCTCATTTTAATTGAAAATGCACATCTGTTCATTAGAGGAGTAGCATAGCTAAAGGCTGATGGGCTCGGGTGATTCTTGTAAAAATGTTATGCAAACTAGCCTAGCCTAGTAACAACCATATCAAACTTATGGTAAAATTTTACTTTACAGCATTATCACATTTTAGACTTGAAAATAAAATTTTCATATGTTTAAATATGTGCTTTTGAAAACAATTTTCCCATGTGTTAATGTGTGCCTTTGAGAATATTCCTATGCTTTAGTCGGTCAAAACTGAAGACCACTACCGCAGTCTGCTTCCCGCCAGTCAGCGACCACAATATTTACACCCTTTTGTTTAAGTCTTTGATTTTGGCCTTTCACTTGTGTTTATGTTTATAATCTTGTTTATGTTTTTAGGTTCATTCTGAAGGGGCTGGTACTAAATATGGCACCCATTTTGCACTTAAACTGATAATACCAAATCAGAGGGGTACAGTAGTAGTCTTGAATTTTACCGATTTGAGAATGAAACGAGCATCGGAAATGTTTTAAGCTCATGTTAAAACATAGAAAAATATTTTCAGGCCCAGAATGTGACAGTGGTGTGAAGTAAAATTTTACAAATTGGCCAGGATGCTATTCACTAAACCCTTGTCATATGACATATGCTACATTTCTAAAGAAATGGTCAATTTTTTATGCTGTCATTCCTCGCCAGATACACAAATCATTTTCTACTGCCTAGACCCCATCTTGTGTTTTATGTATTTCTGGCAGGACATGAATGTAAAACTTGGTCTTGTAGGGTAAAGAAAACCAAAAATGAGTGAATTACAGAAACAGGAATGGACCAAAATATGTAAATCACAAGATAAGCAGTTGGAAAGATACATGATGCTTCATGATTATAATCAGTATTGGTCACAAAAAGATTAGCAAGGTTAGTTACAGGAAAGCATCATAACATAACCTAGGGCTCAGGGCCTACTTGCCCAAGTGTGGTGGGTGGGAGACAGCAGCTTTGCCCTCCCTTGAATCCTGTCCCAATTAATTGGACCTAGAGCACCATAAGTCATAGAGTAAAATACTGTAAAGAAATGATGCTTAACCTGGCCTTCTGTAGCTTAACCTAGGGTGCTTGGCCCTACCTGACCTGGTTTGGTTTTCCCATCCCAGACACCCCCCATCGTAACCTGACCTAGAGTACAATATTTCAAAGAGTGAAACACAGGAATACATACTAAGGGGGAGATACCACTTATCTTCTCCTTAGCATTGTACTAAGTTAGATAATCCTCACCGTATGTTGGGAGATGACTAGAAGGCACACATTTATTCCTCTTGTCCTAATCTCGAGCATTATAGCTTCAGAAAAAGCCAATCCAGTCTTTGAAGCTTGGTAACATGGTAGTTAGCCAGCTGCAAGTTAGTGAGGGGTGGGTGCCCACCCACTTTGTAAAATGTCACTCTCTCTTCATCCCCCTTGCCATGCAGATGTTGGTAACTGCTCATCATAGCTGATGTTTGGGCTACTTGGCTATTTTCTGGTTTAAATGGTTGACAACTTTGGTTTGTTTTTTTTATTTGGTAAACTTGACATTGGTAAGAATGGTGGTGCCTGATAATTCTTCCAGAAAGAATGATCAGCAGAGATGTCCCAGGCATGATCAAGTGCATGCTAGATTTGTGTTCTCTGTGACTTGCAGCCCACATTCTTTGTGTACTGCTTGCAGAGATGAGGAATGTATGCTGTCTGAGGACAACACACTGCAGATCTTACTCCTTCTTTCCCTTTTTTGACCTTGCCTTGAATCCTGCTGCTTCTACTGGGGTGGTGTTCACCTGTTCTCTCCATGCGGGGTATAGGGAGAGCATACACAGACCAGAAAATGATCAACTGACTCCCTTCTTGGCTTGTGCTGATGCTGGTGTGATGTCAGTTCCTGCTTCCCTGACTGCTTCTGCTTTTGTTTTGTCGACTTCAACGTATTCCAGGAGACAAAGGAACTGCAAAAAGTGTTGTGGCCTTCTATCAGTATTGTGGGAGAGCCTTCCCTGCATGCCCTCCTTCCATAGTTACACTCACTTTTTACTGTTTTACTTTACCCCTATAATTGCTTCCTAATCTTGCTCTCCAACCTCTTTTTTACTTCCTAGTTCAGCTTCATGGTTTTCTCTCAGTTCTGCCCTTAGATCGTTGTACCTTACTTTGTCCTCATTTCTCTATCTCTTTATCCACCTGCGTAACCACTAGAACTCTTTCTTTTTACTGTCTTAAGCGCTGAATGGTTGAAAGTGTCCCAGTGGGTGACTTGGCAGTGTAAATTTTATAGTCAAATGAAATCTATGCCTTTGCAGCACAGGTTTTTGCAAACCCCATTGCTTTGGCTTTGCCTTCCTTATCTGAGACAGAGTGTGTAGACATTTCTATTGTTCCTACTGCCCCTGCTCTATTGCTCTGCCAGCTCCTGCTCCTGTCACTTCTGGGATATCTATTGTGATTCTGTGCAAAGCAGACATGAGAGATAATGGAGAGACTTGTGGTCATGGGGGGTTAAAGAAGCACTGCTGTGTTTTGCTTTCCTCGTTATCCTCAATGTCTTCCTCTTCCAACTCCTCATTCTGCTCCTCATCTTCCCCAGTGTCAGATCAGCAGAAGTGTAGGATGGTTGAGAAGTGTTTTTGTAGCTGTTGCTCTTCTGTTGGGGGGTGACAGCAATTCCAATACTCATTTGCATGGACAAGTGCACCCATTACTGATTTCCATTGAATGGGTCCACTCATGCTTGGTCCCTGGTGTGTGACCCTTGCTCCTCCTTGTCATCTGCATATCCTTTTCAGGGGAAGAGAACTGACCCTGACTATTTCTGTGCACAGAGTCCTTCCATGGATTATATGCCATTATAGTTCAGTTACTTAGTGTGTGGTACTTTGAGGGTTGTGGATCCCTCTCATTCTTGTTTGTTCCCGAGTGTGTGGCAAAAACTCAGAACCCATCAGTCCTTGACAAGTCTTTTTCAATTCAATTCCTTCCAGACTTTGAAGATGATGACTGCAAGGAGATGCTCTTTGGACAAGAGTAATCTTTATGGTATTACTTTCAGAGAACTCAACATCTTAGGCCCAATCATCAGTGACTTTTTGGTAATACCAGCAGAGACAAGAAGGCAGTATCAAAGAACACCCTCTCATTGTGGCTCACCAAGCTAGCATGCAAGTTGTTTGGCGAGAGGGGACAACTCTATTTCTCAAGTGAAGACACACAAAGGCAGGGACAGAACTTCATCCCTAACATTGAGGAGGGACTTGAGGCTACAGGTACTGAGGGCTGGTGTGAGGAAGCATCAAACCTCCACCATTAAAGGAATGTTGCCCACAAGTCCTTGGGTACTTAATCCAACAGCTATATTCTTGGTAGTTGAGACTAATGCAGGTGTGTTACATAACAGAGCTTCCAATGTCTGATTTTTATTGTAGTTGGTAGATGTGTCTCTTTCTGTCCCCCTTACAATAATGGGGCCAAGGTGATAGATCACAAGTGTTTGGGATTTCATGATGACATGTGACCTTTCAAGTTGGTCTTCCTGTGCTTCACGGAAAAGCAGATCATCTAATTTCTGACAGTATGATTACCAAAAAGCTATACTCAAGCACAGGACAATGTTATCCTCAACATCACGCATGCTAGACTGTACTGGTGGTTACAGGAGTCATCCTTCCCCTGCTGACATAGGGACTAAGAGGTAGACATATGTTTGGAAGTTCAACAACAGTCATTATCTCGGGAGATCTTCAGCTGAGGAGTAAGTCTCGCTATAAAAGATGAAGGTTTGTAAACGCCTAAAAATAAATAAAGACCCAGGAGGTCAGTTACTATGGCCTTCTTCCAGGTAGCATCACAGTTTGACCTTGGTTGAACGTATGCTGACTCACCTGCAGATCAGAAGGTGAAGTTCTGAAGGTTATTGGTAGGGTAAAGTCCATTGACATTTGCTCAGCTGTACAGATTGGCATTGGGTTCCTGTTCATCGTTATGCTCTTTTAAGAGTAAAGTTGAGGTGATGATGGAGAGGAAGTGCTCTGGACAGCTGGAACACCTTGATCCACTGTGCAGTCTCTTTCTGTGCCTGGTATTGGGAACTCATACACCTTCAAAACTTTGAAAAGGACGTGGGTATTATCTTTCATGTGAAAGGACCATAAGTCTTCCCAACCCATTTAGGCTAAATTAGAGTGGTGTTGTTTGTGGAAATACAAAAAGATTTTCTTATAGGACTTTATTCCCATATATTTACTTATGATGGAGATATATTGTTAAGATGTTAATTACTTGTATATTGGTACTGTAATGTAGGGTATTCCTTTCTCCTAGCCCTGCTTATCTGGGTCTGAGACAGTTTATTTTGCAGCCTCAGACCCAGAGTGATTTAAGTGATTGATGGCCTCCCAAGGTTCCAGATGGAGCTAAGAAAGCCACAAATCTGGGCTGTATGTGAGTGGTGGGTTTGTAAAGAAAAAATATGTTGTAAACAGGATATTTTTGTACATGAAACTTACCCGTCAGATATATACTTAGCTATAGTCTCCGGCGTTCCCGACAGAAATTCAAATTTCATGCACACGCGACAGGTAGGTCAGGTGATCTACCATTCCCGCCGCTGGGTGGCGGAATAGGAACCATTCCGTTTTCATGTCAGATTTTCTGTCGCTGGTTCCGCAACATCTGTTGTTGGTTCCTTCTGCTTGGATTTTCATTTTTCGCTTGCTGAGGATTATTTTGGACTGACCTTTGGTGACGTATTGGATCTTTGGCTTGGCATACGCTTTTGTGGACTGTTTTTGATTTCGGCTTTGGTATTTTCTTATAGAATGTCTGATCAGAGTGTTGCACCGTGTTCCGTGTGTGTGTGAGGTCTGATTGTAAGGTGAGACTACCGAAAGCTTCGGTAGATCCTCATTCTGTATGTTCTAGGTGTAGGAGAATGAATGCTCTTTTGAGAATACGTGTGTTGAATGTGAGAATCTCACTGAACTGGAATGGAAGGCGTTAAACTCTTATGTACGCAAGTTGGAGAAGGACAGAGTTAGGAAGGCTTCTTCTAGAAGTGCTAGTAGGTCTCTTTCCAAGGAGGTAGATTTAGAACCTAACACTCTTCCAGATTCTCCTGTCACTCCAGTTGTTTCAGCTCCTTCACCCTTCGTCGAACCTGTGGATTCGGTGTCGGAGATGGCTGCTATGAAGGCTACGATCCGCAAGATGCAGTTGCAGATGCGAGCTATGGAGGAAAAGAAAGTGAGAAGTGATAGTGATTTGTGCAGTGTCCCCAGTGTAGTGGAGGGGGCGTCTGACCGGCTCCGATCGCTCCTAGGCCTAGACCTCTTCCAAACTCCCAGACCCAGTGGAGGAGGAATGTCGACAGCCGCAAGGGGGATGAAGAGCGCTCCCAACGGTCAGGCGTCCCTTCGCAGCGCCTGTTGACGCGTCCCAGGCTGCCTTAGATCGCCAGAAAAGGGATCTTAAAGAAGTGTTTCTCTTCTTCTGCTTCTTCGTCTCCTAAACGTGGTTGGAGTTCGGCTGAGGAATCGCGTCCTTTGAAGAGGACTTGGAAGGCTCCTAGAGGAGACGCCTTGGACTCTAGCCCTGAGCGCTTCCTGAAGGCTCTCCTGTTTCAAGAAGAGATCTCGTAGATCTTCCTCCTCTTCTTCTGGTGTTCAGGAGTCCACCAAGCAGATCCTGGTAGGCCTCCAGGCTCAACTCGCTGCTCTTGCTGGCTCTTTATCAAAGAGCTCCTCTCGTCGGAAGGATGCCTCTCTTCCGATTAAGTCCTCCAAGAGACTCTCTTCTCCCAGCAAGTCGTCCTCTAGGAAGCGTACTTCTCCTGTTAAGCGCCCCTCCAGCAGCAGGCGCTCCTCTCCTTCCAGGCTCTCCTCTCCTGGTAGGCGCTCCTCTCCTTGCAGGCGCTCCTCTCCGTCCAGGCGCTCCTCTCCTCGTAGGCGCTCTTCTCCTGATAGGCGCTCTTCTCCTGGTAGGCGCTCCTCTCCCGATAGGCGCTCTTCTCCTGGTAGGCGCTCCTCTCCTGGTAGGCGCCTCTCTCCTGGTAGGCGCCTCTCTCCTCGGCGCTCTTCGTCTCCGAATAGCGCCTCTCACCCAGGCGCCGCGCCATCGCTCGTCGTCGGTCTTCTCCTGTTGGAGATACTTTCTCCTCAGTCAGACGCCCTGCTCTTTCGCCTCGTAGAAGTTCCTCTCCAGCCTCCCTTTCGTCTGTTAGGCGCCCCTCTCCCAGCAAGGGCTCCTCTTCGGTCAGGCGCCAGTCAGCTTCGAGGCGCTTCTCTCCGGATCATCGTTCTCCAGTGGACATAGGCTCTTCTCCTTCTAGGCGCTCTTCTTCTGTTAAATGCCCTGCTACTTCTAGACGTTCTCCTCCTCCTTCTGGCCTGGAGGCGTTATCGGAGGACGATTCTCCTAAGGACATCACAATCTCTGATTACAAGAGGTTGACAGCTCTTCTAGTCCAGGAGTATGGAGATTCCCTCAAGCCTGCTTCTCCTCCTTCCCCTGGTTCTATGCTCTCGAGCACCAAGGCTTCGAAATCTTCCTCTCTTGTGAAAATGCGTCCTACGATCTCCATGAGGAAAGCTCTTAAAGGTTTCGGAGAGTGGCTCTCCTCAAAGAAGGATGCAGGCAAGACTGTCTTCTCCTTGCCTCCCTCTAGACTTTCGGGAAGAGCAGGAATGTGGTACGAGACTAGGGAGCCTATGGGGTTAGCTCTCCCCTCTTCTGCTGGCTCGGATTTTTCTTCGCTGGTGGATTCGTCCAGGAGGCTCTCCCTTAATTCGGCCAAGGCTTCTTGGGGACTGTGTGAACTGGACCATTTCCTCAAGGGCCTTTTCCGCGTGCTGGAAGTGTTCAACTTCATGGACTGGTCTCTTGGGGCCTTAGCCAAGAGAAGTCTTCAAGAGGATTCAGTTAGTATGGAGGACCTCAGCAGTGTGTTGTCTTGCCTGGACAAAGCTGTTAAGGACGGCTCGATGGAGATCGCTTCCCTGTTCGGCACTGGCCTTCTTAAGAAGAGGTCAGTCTTCAGCGTTTTCCTTTCTAAATCGGTCTCTCCTTCCCAGAGGTCTTCCCTCTTGTACGCTCCTCTCTCGAGCCATCTTTTCCCGCAAGAAACTGTAAAGGAAGTCTCTCGTTCCTTGTCGGAAAAGGCTTCTCAAGACCTTTTGGCTCAATCGTCGAAGAGGTTGAGACCTGCTGCGCCTATTTCTAAGAAGGAGAAGCCCCCTTTTCAGGAGCCCTTTCGTTCATCCAGGTCTATTAGGAGGCGTAGACCTGAGAGAAGATCCAGGCCTTCAGGACTCCCTTCCAGGAAGTCCAAGTGAAGATCAAGTCCTCCAGACTCCAGTAGGTGCCAGACTTCTCAAATTCGCCGAAGCCTGGGCACAAAAGGGAGCGGACGAATGGTCCCTCTCTGTTTTGAGGAAGGGGTACCTCATTCCCTTCTTTTCAAGCCTCCTTGACTACAACTCCGAGGGAGTTATCGGCGAGATACAAGGATCCTGTGCGGAGACAAGCCCTTCTTCTAGCCGTCGATCAAATGCTAGAAAAGTCTGCAATAGAACCGGTGCAAGATCTTCACTCCCCGGGATTTTACAACCGTCTTTTTCTTGTTCCAAAATCCTCGGGCGGGTGGAGACCGGTCTTGGACGTGAGCTCCCTGAACACTTTCGTCGTAAAGAAGAAGTTCTCTATGGAGACGACGTCTTCAGTTCTGTCGTCTCTTCGTCAAGGAGATTGGATGGTGTCCCTGGACCTTCAGGATGCTTACTTCCACGTCCCCATCCATCCCTCCTCCAGGAAGTTCCTAAGGTTCATGGTAGACGGCAGAACCTTTCAGTTCAGGGCTCTTTGCTTCGGACTCTCCACAGCTCCCCAAGTTTTCACGACCATTCTCAGGAATGTGGCTCACTGGTTGCACTTGGAGGGAGTGAGGATTTCCTTGTATCTCGACGATTGGCTAATTCGGTCCAGTTCAAAGAACCGTTGTCTGGAGGACCTTTCTCGGACTCTAAACCTGGTCCAATCTCTAGGACTTCTTGTGAACCTCGAGAAGTCTCAGATGATTCCTCAGCAGGAAATTGTCTACCTGGGGATTCGGATGGATTCTCGGGGTTTTCGAGCGTTTCCCTCCCTGGAAAGAAGGGAACGCTGCCTTCAAAAGGTGACAGACTTTCTGGAGAAAGACAGTTGTTCAGCGAGGGAATGGATGAGTCTGCTGGGGACCATTTCCTCGCTGGAACAGTTCGTTTCTCTGGGAAGGCTTCACCTCAGACCTCTTCAGTTCTTCCTGAAAGAATCTTGGGATCGGAAGTCCCAAGACTTGTCGGATTCCTTCCAAATATCATCTCTGGTAAAGGAACAACTCCGTTGGTGGTTAGACCCAAAGAAGCTGGGTCTAGGAATTCCTCTACAACCGCCGAGCCCTCGCCTAGTGTTGTTCTCAGACGCGCCGGAGTCGGGCTGGGGAGCGCGACACTAGGCTCGGAAGAAGTGTCAGGTACCTGGGACACGGATCAGAAGGCCTGGCACATCAATATGAAAGAGCTGGTAGCCATTCACCTAGCTCTTTCCAGATTCGAACTTCTGGTCAAGGGATCAGTAGTTCTAGTCAACTCCGACAACACCACAGCCCTGGCTTATATCAGGAAGCAAGGAGGGACACATTCCTTCTCCCTGTACATTGCAGCAAGGAACCTTCTGTTGTGGGCGGGGAGAGAAAACATCGTTCTCCTCACCAGATTTGTTCAGGAGAAAGGAATGTGAGGGCGGATCTGCTCAGCAGAAAAGATCAAGTTCTTCCCACGGAGTGGTCCCTTCATCAGGAGGTTTGCGAAAGGCTATGGTTCCTATGGGGAGACCTCATATAGACCTCTTCGCAACCCATTGGAACAAGAGGTTGGAGAACTACTGCTCCCAATCTCGGACCCCAGAGCAGTAGCTATAGACGGCCTTCTCCCTAGATTGGAACGGTCTAGACGGCTACGCTTTTCCCCGTTCAAGATAATAGGGAGGTAATCAGGAAGTTCAGTTCGTCAGAGGGCACCAAGCTCACCCTGATCGCTCCCTTTGGCCATCCAGAGACTGGTTCACAGAGGTACTGGAATGGATGATAGATTTTCCCAGGTCGCTCCCTCTCAGGAGCGATCTTCTCAAACAGCCCCACTTCGACAGATTTCACAAGAATCTTCCCGCTCTAAACCTAACTGCCTTCAGACTGTCGAAGGACTGGTTAGAGCGAAGGGATTTTCGCACAAGGCTGCTAAGGCTATCGCCAGAGCTAGAAGATCTTCTACCTTGCGCCTCTACCAGTCGAAGTGGGAAGTCTTTCGGAGATGGTGCCGATCTAAGAAAATTTCCTCTTCCAGTACCTCTGTAATGGAGATTGCGGATTTCCTTCTCTTCCTAAGGGAGCAATGTAACCTGGCCGTTTCCTCCATAAAGGGGTATAGGAGCATGCTGTCTTCAGTCTTTCGACACAGAGGTCTGAACATCTCGGATAATAAAGACCTTCACGACCTTATAAGGTCTTTTGAAACTTCAAAAAATAAGTCCCCTAGACCTCCCAGCTGGAATTTGGACGTGGTCCTAAAGTTTTTGATGTCTAGCAAGTTTGAGCCTCCTCGATCTGCCTCGTTCAGGGACTTGACCAGAAAATCTCTGTTTCTTTTCGCTCTTGCTTCGGCCAAAAGAGTGAGCGAATTACAAGCCTTAGAAGGTTCTGTAGGCTTTAAGAAGGACTCTGCAATCTGCTCCTTTCAGCCTCTCTTCTTAGCAAAGAATGAGAACCCTTCAAAACCTTGGCCTAGGAGTTTTGAGGTCAAAGGACTCTCCGATCTTTCAGGACAGGAGCTGGAACACACACTCTGTCCAGTAAGAAGCCTTAAACTTTATTTGGAGAGAAAGAAACAGCTCAGAGGCAACACCGAAAGTCTTTGGTGTTCTGTCAAGGATCCTTCAAGAGCAATTTCAAGAATGCCCAGGCTTTCTTCATTAAGGACATTATTAAAGAGGCTCATCTTTCATGTAAAGAAGAACATCTTCAGCTCCTAAGAGTTAATGCTCATGAGGTGAGAGCAATAGCTACTTCTCTAGCTTTCCACAAGTCTTGGTCCTCCAGTCTATTGTGGACTCTACATACTGGAGATGTAACTCAGTGTTTGCTTCTCATTATTTGAGAGATGTTCGTGTGACTTATGAGAAGTGCTTCTCTCTAGAGCTTACGTATCCATGGATTCGGTGCTGGGTCAAGGAGCTGAAGCTAATCCTATTTAATTTAGTGTTATTTTTAATTGTTTGTTGTGTTTTTTTATGGTTGGTTGAAAAAGAGTGTTGCAGGTCTCTCTCTCTTTTTTATCTCATATTACTAACAAGGTTAGGCTTGGTCAGGTGGTCGGTTTTGGTTGTTAGCTCCTTGTATTTTTATTACCTAGCTCTGTCATGTAAGAGGATAGCCCCATTGATATGATTCAGGTAGAGGGCTCTGTCTTGTAAGTGGGTTAATCCCTTTGACATGATCCATAACAGGCTCTGTCATGTAAGTGGGTTTTATCCCCATTGATATGATCCAGAAGGGCTGTCAGTCTTAGGTCACTTCCTCGCTGAAGCTCTTGAGGCATGCAGACTCATAGACAGTATCCATGAAGTCTTCTGCCCAATCAGGTAAGAACCATGGTTTTTGTTTATTCCTACAACATATGTTGTTTTCCCGTTTTTTAGTTCTTAGCTGTCTCTTGCCCTCCTCCAAGGGTGCCAATCAGCTAAGTATATATCTGACGGGTAAGTTTCATGTACAAAAATGATATTTTTATGATAAAATAAAGTTTTGTACATACTTACCCGGCAGATATATACGATTAATGGCCCGCCCAGCCTCCCCTCAGGAGACAGGTGGAAGAGAAAATCTGACATGAAAACGGGAATGGTTCCTATTCCCGCCACCCAGCGGCGGGAATGGTAGATCACCTGACCTACCTGTCGCGTGTGCCGCGAAATTTGAATTTCTGTCGGGAACGTCGGAGACTATAGCTAAGTATATATCTGCCGGGTAAGTATGTACAAAACTTTATTTTATCATAAAAATATCATTTTTTTGTGCATTGTATCTTTATCAATATTGAGGTGGTCACGTTGCCTTTTTTTTTCTTTTTTTTACCATGGTGAATTTTATTGATGTTTGTGTTCTCTCTTTCAGGCCTTTAGCATTACAGAAGACTGAAATCTGGGAGAGTTGACCTGCCAGTTACAGCATCCTATTTTCTTCAAGAAGCTAGTTTCTAGAGTTTATTTTATTGCCTAAAGTAGTGAGGTTTTATGTTTGCTTTAATGCATAATTACACAGTAAATCTTGTTTCTTCAGTGAAAAAATTGTTTGAGGAAAGAAACTTATCAAATTTGAGTATTTTAGCTGAATTTAAATTAGCTTTTGAAGAATTGGTGTTTTCTTGCAATTAAGTTGATATACTGTATTGTAGTAGGAACAGTTAATATATAGCACTTACGAAGTCTTTCCTGTTCGTGACGAAATATTGTACAACAAGGTATTTTAATTAAACTTTTATTTTTGTGCTGTGACAAGTACTGCAATTGAGGCCATTGATATTTTCATTACATGAATTTTTGGTTGATGTCCTGTCATTTTTATCTGTTGGTACATACTGTATATCTTAAGTGATGTGTATTTGAGGTTTAGTTTATTTTTCTAACTTTATCTCAAGGTTATTACTTTTTTAGTGTCCTCTTGGAAAATTAGCTCTTTAAGATTAAACAAGAATTGTTATTGATTTGTAAGGGATCAAGATGGATAATGCCTTTCTTTGATTAACATACCACTGATTGTAATTTGCTTTATTACATTAGTTTTAATTGGAATTAAAATTTGGCCATGGCTCTTGAAAAGGGGTCTGGACCCCAGCCCATTGCTCAGGTCAAGATGGAGCCAGAACATGTTGAAGAGCAAGTGTATTACGAACAATCAGACTGGGAGAATTCATATGCAGAAGGTACTGTAGTATCAGATAATCATGAAACCCCAGATATTTATGTCGATGAAAGCAGTTATATGTATCATGATTCTCAAATGGAGTATGAAACTGTGATAGTGCCTGCTTACCAGATCAGGACACACACAGGTAAGAGGCCATACGTTTGTGAAAGTTGTAACATGACTGTAATGCCGAACAATCGCCCGTGGAATCATATCCGAGTGTTAGGTGGTGGTCAGCCGATTGTCCGTCATGTTTATTACATGAACTTCACTCGGAAAAGTGTTTGCACTCCATCTAAAGCACAAAGTGATAAACCTAAGAAAGTAGGCAAAGGGAAAAGGACTTACCCTTGCGATAAATGTGAAAGAGTGTTTGGACATAAAAGCCATTTGGATAACCATCTGAGAACTCACAGTGGTGAAAAGCCTTTTGTCTGTTTGTACTGTGACAAAAGGTTTGGACAAAAAAGTAACCTTACCTCACACATGCGCCGACATCCACTTCACTGTTCTAAGAAGATAAAAAGTTATCCCAAGATTAAAGAGGAACCTATAGAGGAAGATTGTTTTGAGGTAGATTCGTCAGAAGATATTTCCAAAAACACGCCATTGTCCCAGGTGCCACAGGATAAAAATGTGCACTCAGCAGTGGTCCAGTCAGCAGATGTATCTCAAGAAATGCGGTTGTCAACTGAAAATATGTCTACCTGCGAGGTGTTGACCAAGGACACATCGCAAGAAGAGGTATCTTCATCATTAGTTTATGAGGAAAAAGACCCTTCTAATATGCCTTCAACTGAAGTAGATTCATGTGTTGTGGCTGCCACAGAAGTAGTTAGGTCCCAGCCACATTCTGAGGAGGTAATTTCATCTGTGACAATTACTAAAAAGGAAAATCAGGTGCATGACAAATCACACAACTCCAGTTCCCCTTCACAAGTGAACAAAGAACTCACCAGGTCCAGTACAGCTAAAGAAAGCTCATCCCCAGCCCATCTCAAAGCAGAAACAAACTCTCAGGGTAAAACAGAAAATGTAATATCATCTATAATAGCTCCCAAAAAAGTGCTGTTTCAGATCAGATCACAAGTGGGTTCTAATGCTCATCCAAAGCAATCTTTGTCACAGGCTGAGTCCCATGACGTCACTTCGTCCATCTCTGGTAACAAGAAGAAAGTGATTGTTCATGAAAAATCTTTCAAGATAAAAACTAAATCAGTTGTTTCTGCAGATAATGACTCTTCACAGGATAAATTAAGCAGAGTAAATTCAGCTTCACAAGATATGGAGGCAGACAAAGAGCAAAATACTAAGACTTCCACGTCTGAAATAGTACCTGTAATACAGTTGAAAACTGAGAAGGGTAAATTGGAAACTGACCAAGCAGACCATAAACATTGCTCCCCCAAAAGTGAAAAGTCATGAAAATAACCAACAAATATAATTGTAGTCACTAACTTTATAATACCACAGTGTGCAAGCCTGCTGCCATTCTATTAATACGTGTATTATCATTATTATTATTAGAGTTTTATTAACCTTGAGATATTTTAAGTTTGTTATCTCTTAATACATTTGATGTTATGGCACTGCCACTACTGTAGGAGAACCAGTGTATAGTACTACTAATGTATTTAATGTATAATAGTATCCTGTCAGATGTATCTTTCAACTTCACTTTTTTAAGAGCAGCCTGTTTTTTAAGAACAACAATCCTTATAGCTTTTTTATTTTCCACACGCTTGGGAATACGTATCTTCTTGTGCATTCCCACATTCAAGTAACTTTCCTCTCAAAAGGCCAGTTTCTCTTTCCTTTTTTGGTTTTATTGAAATGAGTTATCTCTTGTTTTTGTCTTGTTCACTTACTGTTTGAACTCCCATCAGGACCTTCCTACAGGGTTGTCTCTCTGCTTCCATATTTAATGTTTTTTTTTATGGGTCTTTGTGATCTTTTTCTTTTCCAGCCTCTGGACACCATACTTCTCTGCTAATTCCTCATCCTTAATATGAACTCGCCAAACTTCAACCATGACTAGACTTTGTGATCACACCTTTTCAAAATCTCTGCTTGAAATAATGTACCCATTGGGAGTCCTTGCTCTTTCAACCTATGTGACCTGTAGTCTCTCTATCTCTCTTCTTGTCATCCTTGCTACAGCTACTTTCGTTTTTATCACTTGAATAACTTCTTCACATTCCATTATGTCTCTTACAACATGTTCTCAGTTCCCACATCTCTTTGGTATTAGAAAATCTCTTACTCCAATTATATTTTGTTTCTGGCCACCTCAGGTGCCACTATCTGTTACATTCAGTACATCTTACAGAGTTCACCCCCCCCCCCACCTTTCTGATAAACAACCACAAGGTCACTTTCCTGTTTGAGCTTTTTCCTTACTTTCTAGTCATCATAAGCTTTGTTCTACCTTTATATATTCTGCTGCAGTCTATTCCACTCTTCCACATTGTAAAAATTTCCACCACCTCTTCCTCAGTCTGCTGTTAGCACTAAATCATCTGCATAAAGCAGCTCACTGGGTACCCCTTTTCTGTACTACTTTGTAGCTTTTTCAATTACTTTTGTAAACTTCTGAAGGCTCAGTGTATCAGGACAATTACAGTACAGGTATACCTAATTCTTCACATACACATGCCACATCTAGGGTTATGGCAGAGGAACATTTCAAGTGTACTGAGTCCTTCTGGTATCCTTTGCCTTTGTAATCCCCATTTAATTGTCTTGGTTGTTTGTCAAATGCCCTTTCAAGTACCACAGATGTGGGGTATACTCTCCTCTTTTGTATGGTACTTTTCCTGAAACTGCCTCATTTTAAGGACTGCTTCTGTTGATGATCTCTCGTACTTGAAGCCAAACTGACAATTATGAGTTTTATCAGCATTTAAATCCAGCACATTTTCCAACATTTTCATAGAAAGCTCAAGTAGTTTTATTCCTCTGGTATATCCATAGTGCAGTGTATCCCACTTTATTTCATATACCATTACATTGAGGCATTTTTTTCATTATTTTTGCCATATCTCTTCCTTTATAAGGTTTTCATATGTTGTGTTCTAGTAAGTCCACGGATGACTGATGATCTTGCAACTTTTATTGTTATTCAGGTGGTTCTGGGGCTTTTCCATTTTTCATCTTCCTAAGGGCCTTCTGTTTTGTTCTTTATTGGTCCCTCCATTATGCCAACATCCTCCAGTTCAAGGTCATTTTCTTCACTCGGAAGGTTTTCAACTTTAAAATAATCTATCCGCTTTTTCATCTTTTCCATCTTTCCTCAGCCACATATACACGTATTTACTCGTTTTCCTCTCTGCTGTTTTTAGATTCTGATTCCATTCCTCCCATCTAGTTGCAGTGCCACCTGAATAAATTTCTTCACCTTTTCCTACCTATTCTCTGTCAGAGCTTGAAGGTTTGACACACACTCTCTCTCTCTCTCTCTCTCTCTCTCTCTCTCTCTCTCTCTCTCTCTCTCTCTCTCTCGTGGTCCCTGACCTTTTTTTTATGCATTTTTGTTGACATTTTTTCTTGAAACTTTTTTAACCTCTTCATTTTTAAGTTTCTGTGGTTTATTTGTTTGACTGTATCTATTTTTTCATGTTCATCACGATGAGGAAATGCCTTTTTGCAGTCACAAGGCTACACCGTAAAATATTTTTTTCTCTGTGGAAGGTGTGTGATGGGTGAGACAGCCCTTTGACTTGAGGACTATTTTTCCCTGTTTGAATCTAAATGTTTCTTTTATACTTTTTGTCTATTTCTCAGTATGATTATAACTTTGAAATTTTATCATCTTTTACAACTTCAATTGTCTCCAATTTTGGTTATGAAGAGTAGATGCCATTGCTGGGAATGGAGTTTATTTTTATAGCCAATAGTGGGAGCTATGGTGGTCTCACCAACAGCCCAATAATGTTCAGTTGGACTTACAGGAGGTATCAGTATGCCAGTATGTACATTGATTATCAGTAATGGTCAAGTTTTTTGGGATAGGGTTATTGGCATTGTGTCCTGCTTGCCTACCAAGATGATTAGAGTGGGGATAATTGTATTTGTGTATTGTTCACGGTTCCATCAAGTGGGTTTGGCCAACACTTGAGTCCCCATTTTGGGGGGGTTGCCATCAGTGGACCTCACATTTTGCGCTGTTGGCATTACTAAAGGGTGTTTGCAGTGTCCTTTCATCCCCTGACTGCACCCACTTTTAAGCCTGGTACTTTGTCTCCACTCCCACTTCTTTTCTTCACTCTTGCTGTCCAATCTCTCTGTTACTTCTTCGAACAACTGTGGGGTTTTCTTCTACTGTAGTTTCACCATTAGATCCTAATCCCCTACCGTGTTGCCCAGCCACTCCAACTCCCTCATTTCACTTTCTTTAGCACTGAATGGCTGAAGTGCTTGACTTTTTAACCTGATTCTATTAATCCATTCCAATCCAACATTTGAGTCGCCCTGCTCATGTTGATGCTATCCCTTCTGGGTAGGCAGGAAGTGGATATATGGGAGTCAGCTTTTACTGATGTCACTAGTAGGAGAATGAGCTCAATTATAGGTGTCTTCTTGTTAAAGGTTTTTAGACAGAGTGCCATTTTGTCAATATAATTATCTCATGCATAGTACATCAGATATTTCAAGTACCTTTGGACTTTTTGATGATCCCTTGGTGCTGTTCCAAAGTAGGTCTGGACTCCTCTCTCCAAAGTAACTCAGTTTTATAGAGGACTTTAGACCCTTAACAAAACCAGAAAAGGAATCAAAGACATAAGATGACAGACCAAAAATTGACCTATACGTATTTACCCCTTCACACGGTTCCAAAGTTGTTCAAGGTTTTGGGTGATCAAAATGGGCAAAAGATCATCACCCATGAGACTAGAACTTCATTAATAGCAAGATATCCCATGTAGAGGGATAGTGCCATAAGTGCACCTCACATGGTGCACTGCAGGCATTACTTAAGGTTCTTGGCTGTGCACCTTCAGCCCCTACCTGCAACCTCTTTTGTTCTTTTACTGTACCTCCATTCATATTCCATCTTACCTTTCAATCTCTCCTAACAGTTGTTTCCTAGCGCAACTGCGAGGTTTTCCTCCTGTTACACCTTTAAACCCTTTATTCTCATTTTTCCTTTCAACACTGAATAACCTCATGGATCTCAGCATTTGGCCTTTGTCCAAATTCTATATTTCATTCCATTCCAATTCCAACTACTGTACATATTATGATGTCTCTCCAAGGAGATGTGTTAGTAGCCCAGATACAGAAAATACAGTTACCACATTGAAGATTCGTAAAAGTAAAATTTAATGGACTAAACTTGCAATGAAGATAAAACTTCAGTCTTAAAATTAAGACTATAGGTACCCAAACCTCTCCAGTGCAAAAAAAATGTTCAAAATTTGGATATCAAAATGTATTTATCATATAAATGTGGAACAGTAACATAAACTGTAGTCAAAACCATCCAGCAAGTTCAAATACTCACATTTTATGTACAATACAGAATTTAGATCCTATAAATGAATAGGAATGACGTTAAATAAGCTGATGCAGAGCGGAAAGTAAGGATTTAAAGAGCTACCCCTTTCATTTCTTTGTACCGCTGTTCGTATTCTCTTTCTTCCATCTTACTTTCCACCATTTCCTAAGAGTTGTTTCATAGTGCAACTGTGAGGTTTTCCTCCTGTTACACCTTTAAACCCTTTTTACGTTCAATTTCCCTTTCATCACTGAATGTCCTCATAGGTCCAGGCCTTTGGCCTAAATCTTTATGTTCCAGTCTATTCCATCCAGAAAGTGGTAGCTAATCAGAACCTTGACAGCAATAACATAAAAAAAAGCCAAGTGCAAAGAATAAACAAAAATCAATGAATTATCAACAATGCAATTACCAACTTGTTGCAAATTATGACTAAATCAGAGGCAACATACCAACTGCTTTGTGTAGTACATACAAAACAATGATGAGGTCAATATCAAGTCTGTCCAAAATATCATAGAAAATGTCTAAATGAAATTGCAATAATTTTTTAAACTACCTTGAAAATAAAACCATAGATAAATTTCATTTATAATTAGAGTAACAAAGTATTGAATTGCAGTAGCTGAACAATTCTTAAGTTTTTAATTCCTTTGCATTCCAGTGGACTGTAAATGACTGAAACGATAATTTGTTTAGGTAAAGTACACGGATTTATATCAAAATGTAATCCTGTGTCTGTGTCTTCAACACAGGCAGTATGACAAAGAAATTGCAAATTACCAAATAGCTTGTCAGTCCATGAGAGATAACAATGAACCAGCGACAAATGTCCATAAAGATCACGGTAGACATTAAAACAAAGCTCTTCATATCAATATTCTGCAATAACATTACATATTCCTTGGAATAACTGTACACCAATTTGCATTATATATAACTAACCAAGTTTTATATACAACTGATGCATAAAACATTATAATCACAACCTGTATACTAGGTTGCCAATATGTAGATATTAGGTACAGTTAATTAAAAATAACGGGTGTTGCTTAAATGAGGATACCTCCACAAATACCCACACCAAAATGCCATCAGTAGACTTTCCTATGCTCAGTACCAGAATTAGTACATAACGTTTGAATTTCCTAGCATGGTTTAGACGATTCATATCCAGCTACCATTATCCAACAATGTTTACCTACTTACAGACACCACCATGCAACTCAATTCCACATTATAATGTCAGTAGACAGCTGGTACAATATATAAATTACACATCAGACGAAATTCCACCAAACAGCATTTTAAACAACATTTAAAGAACTGGAACGAGAGAATCATCAGTGTTTACACTAAAAGTAACTCCAGGTCATTTTCCATCGTTGCTGACGCTTATGTTTTCTCAGGTAATTATTACATTGGTACAGCAGTGACTTCTTTGAAGAGGACGCTTCGAACGTCAGTATTGTCAAGGTGATCATCGGAGAACGTTGGCTGAGATTAGCAAACATAGCGAGTGAGAACCAGAGTGTGGAGTGTGAAATACGTAGATTATTTGCGTTCATTTACGACAAACCAAATCCATTTACGTCATCGAAAATAGTAAACTGAAATTTTCATTCTTAGTCAAAGTGACAAAGTATTATTGTAAAGTAAGCATGATAAATAATTAGTTTGCAACGTGTGCATTTATTCAGATAATAATGATTTATGATAGTAGAGCTTTGTAAACGAGAAACAGAGACGATTAAAAAGAAACCCTATGAAAATGACGATTCTTAGTGAACTGCTGGTATTCACATGCCAAGGACAGAAATAAACAGGAATGCATAGAGGGTAAGCTGTCTTTTGGTTCATTGTTTTCAGTACACTAGTGGCATAACACATATGAAGTTATCTTCAAGTCTGTATTGCATCAGCGTATCCATTTTCTAGTTACATGCGGTAATTATGAATATCACGCGTATTCATGATGAAAATAAGAGTATAATGTGTGAGATGAGGGTTTGTTGATATACTTATCAGAATTTCCCCTTGACATCTGCGACCATCGGTTGTAATGTAATACGATAAATCGGTATAACCATGAATATGTCAGTTACCTTCTGGGAAAATAAATGGAAATGCAGAAGGCTATCGCCATATAGTTTGATAGAATGACATGTATTTGATTCCACAAATATCGCCATGTTCTGTGACTGCGAAGGCATATTGTATTGCAAAACATATTTGATAGACAAAAGAGTTAGGTTTTATGATCAGTATTCCAGACTTAACTTTCTCATTTAAAACGCATGTACCAAGATGTGATGAGATGCAGAAAAAGTTTGTTTTTAACACAAGGTCGAGGAGTGAAGGAAAGGAACCAGCTAGTTGTTATGGCAATGAAAGACCATCCTATTCTGAAATATATTTAAAGTGAACTCATTGTTGAAATATGACACACTTATGGCAGATAACAGGTAATCAAACCTTTTTGAAAATCTAGGGATATTGACATAAACAAGTCACAGATTAAAAAAATGGAGCTAAATGAACTCGTTGCCTAAACTTGAGAAATAAGGAATGGAGGCATGAAAAAATTAAAGAATTAAATAATTTCTGATATCACAACACTAGTCACAGTTTCTAACATGAACATTTCTTACTGGATTGCATCAGAGATCTTGCCTACAGCCAGTCATTGTGTATTAAATGAACTTGGGCCTCTTTAGATTGGCTGTTTACATTTTATTTAATTACCTGTGGGTTGGAAGTTTCATTTTTTGGTTACAGAGAAATGGCAATAGGTGAAAAATTTATTGCTATCCAGTTTCATATCTTGAGACAGTTTGGCACTGGCACCTGAGGTGTTTTGTTGTGCATTCTGTGGGCGAAACCAGTGAATTAAAAATTGCCTTGTTTTTAGAATATTTTAAATGAAGGCATAATAATCTACTCATTATATGCCGAGTATAAGTGTACTGGTCCTTCCAAAGTATGTAATACCATGTCAAAGGCCTTCTCACAAGGCATACAAATGTAGGGGCATGCAAAAATAAACTTCAGTATCAACTGCATAGCAAAGGTCTTATTTGGACATTTTGAGATTTCATTTTATTTTGATGATGTAAATAACAAAGGAATCATTTGGAAAAACTTTAGAGGGACATAACTCACAAAAAGTAGAAAATATTTCTCCAGTAATTACCAAGACAGAACTCTCTCTCTCTCTCTCTCTCTCTCTCTCTCTCTCTCTCTCTCTCTCTCTCTCTCTCTCTCTCTCTCTCTCTCTCTCTCTCTCTCTCTCTCTCTCTCTCTCATATTGCAGTCATCCACTTTTACCTTGCCAAAATGAATAGTTATGAATTTAGTATCAGGTTGCCAATGTCAACGACTTAGACACAGACACAGAATGCTTTATAAAATTTACACCACAGCTTTTTTTTCTTTGTCCTCTGCTTAGGCAAGTGGCTCAAGATATTCTTCCTCAATTCAAGAATGGCTCGTTTGTAAAATCGGCAAATGTGCATTTGAAGTCTTATTTCTTTTTGAAAAAACCAGCCTCAAAGTTTTCAGGTTATTTTCAACCTGAACAATGAGTGGCTATTCCAAACGTTTGGACAAATTTTCCCCTTGAATATCCCCCAGTCATGTCCTCTAGTGTTTCGTCCTCCCTCTTTTTGCATGGCAAAATTATATATTTCTCATATCTTTTCATGATCTCAGTTAAGTGTAGCACCTTTAACAATTCCCTAACTTGGTTACTGGATGTTCAACCTATTATATATCTACACCTCCCATGTCTTCCGCAACCTCTACTCATATATTCAATACCGTAATATATAGGTTTGCGTTCTCCTTTTTTTGTTATCTTCATTTGTTCACTGTTTCATAGTTATTGTTGCTATTTAGGTTTATCATGTGCTAAAAATAGAACAAAATTTTGTATGACAATTAAGGTGAAGTTTTCCATATTATTATACGATGAATATCTACATTACACTATATCTTAAAGAAATTCAGCGCAAATTTTTACACTTTATAGTTCTTGATCGTTTATGTAAAGGGTTCTTGTACTGGTTTCCGAGGTTTACAGCGTTGTAAACGCTTGCTACTTTATGGCCAGTAGTACAAATATAAACTGAGGTACAGTTATAATTGGTGAATATTCGCTATATTCCCCTCCTGCCATAAAGGTTGGTAATACTGTTCGATAATATTGCAGTATATTTAAACTCCCGTTTGTGCTTTCTTAATCATAAAATAAGTTTTAATACCTTTTAAGAATTTTTATATGACTCACATAAGGTAAAATATGGTATATTTGGCTACATACACAAAAACAATATACTGTAAAATATGCCTGAACTTTATTGTGGCAAAATTTGTGGGAGTAGAGAACCGCCATGTTGGTATTTACAACTTTCACGTTACGCTCCATTCTCCATGGGAAAAAAAATTTCCTATGGAGAATGGATACGAGGATGAAAAATGAAAAGCACAATAGAGATCAGATCAGATCGGTAGAAATTTAGTGAAATGTCCCATGAGGAAAGGATTCGTTGATGGAACAGAACAAAAACGCATGAAACTCATCTTTGTCCTGCCTAGCCATCTTTGAGTGCCTGGCACAGCGTGGTGCTCTTTGGTGAATTTGTTCCTCCTACAAAAGTAAGACTTTATTCGTAATTTGTGTACTGTAGCTGTTTTAAACTTATCCTGCGGCACGGTCTGCTTTGTAATTGTATTATTTTATTTAGGTCAGTACAATATTACAGTTACCCAGTCTACTTCGAACGATTATTACATTTTGTACATGTAAATATAATTTTCTTCGCCTTGAAATTTTCTGACATTTGTTTCGTTAGCAAATTAAGCCTAGTACTTTTATTGATAGGCCTAGTGGTCCCTACCCTTATGTCCCACAGTTTGAGGGACCACTGTGGGAAAACTGGTTTTTTGGGTGGGGGAAAACACAAAATGAGTGAAATGCAAAAATCTTAAGCCCATTGATTGTTCTCATTCGTATGAAGGTAAGTTCATGTAATGTTTTGCAATATATGCTCAAGGATACTAAGCAAAGGATTTTGTACCCTAGGTTATGTTAAGTGTAGTTGGTCAGGTCATATGCCAATGAAACGAACGTCAGAAACATCCAGAGCACTCATTAAAAGATACAAAAGCAGTATATTAATATAAAAAATGCAATAATGGTTTAAAGGAAATTTGACTAGTCTGTTGCCTGTAACTTTGTATAGCCTAGGCCTAAATGTGTATGGCATATCTGTAGACATATAGTAAATTCGTTCTGTACTTCTTAGGTACAGCATTAGCCAGCACTTGTTTCTATGTGAAATGTACTGTCTTGCCCTCTTGGTAGAGCATTTAGTTTCACTTTCACTTTGTGTCAATTTGTTTGGTTTTATGTACAGCCCTTCGCAGGGATGATTCCCTCTCAGGTGGGCTCTGGTATGTCTTCAAAATAAGATGCTTCTTATATTTTATAATTTTCTTTCAGTGTTTTCTTGTCAGTATCATAGCTCCTGCAGTATAGGAGAGTCTTCAGCTCTTTTTAAAATTTGTTTTCTTCTTGTATGATCTTCACTTCAGGCGGTATTTTGTTGTATAGTCTTGGTGCGCTGTGTACAAATGCTCTCTCGCCTGACTTACAATTTTATCCAGGTTCAAATAGCCTATATGCTTCACTTGCATGTTTGATTACAATATTCATTGCAGGTTTAAAGAAGCTTAAGCTACCTGTAGTAAGATAGCTTTTAAATAAGCAGGCAAAATCATTGCAGCATATTTCTTGAAGCAAGTCCAATAATATCCAAGACCAGGGTAATTAGTCTTGCTAGTATGTGACTAGTCTGACAGTGGAGATTATATTTTGTTTACCCAACAGCCAATGGATGTTGAGTCATCCCATTGTGTCTGGTAGGACAGTACAACTTAGGTGATGTTAGGTTAAAATATAGGTAAAGTATTTTGTAAAGAGCCACTAACTACTTATGCTATTTCTGTATTGTTATGTAGTATTTCTTTTTATCTCATCAATTTGGAAAACTTTTCTTATCCACTTCTGTAAAAATGAATGGCTATGGAGATATTGGTTGACTGTGATATGGAAATTACAACTTGTGTTTGTTGTTGTGTTGTCATATTTTAAGTAGTGCTCAGGTTCAGGTAGGATGTGATATTGTGTCTTGGGTTTGCTTAAGGAAAGGTAGTCTGGGATATATGAACTAAACACATTAAAAGGTGAATGGCATCACACTAAGCAGTTAAGCTAAACATTTGCAAAGAAATTATATTCCCAAACACATATTTTTGTGTGGCAAGAGCAGCCTGAATCTTCCATGTGGGTCCAATGCTATATTTCAAGCTTTTTCATGTTTGTTTCCATGGAGTTTTTTTGTCTTTAATCACATACTGGTACTTCCCCAATGTTGCTGATTGCCAGTTGTAAATTGGTTTCAATGTTTTGATACAGAATATTAAATTAATTAATAATATTGACTGGTTGCTAGTAAGAATACAGATTTTAATGATGATAATAGTCCTAAATATTTAGATATTTGGAATGGCGTAAATGTAAAGATATTGAAAAAATTAAAGAATTTCCTAGGCTTCTCGTGTATTAGCACATATATTACCAGTCTGATTCTTAATAGAAATAAAATAGCAGTAAAACTTTAGCCCAAGCATTGAAGTTATCCTAACCTGTCAAAGGGAAGTGTTAGACTAAGCTTAAACCCAGGCAGCTCTACAGTAAGGTTAGATTAAAGTTTCTGTTGGCTTGACCTGTTTCTGGATTTATTCATATATGCACAAGCTGTATAATTAGTGCTTATGCATATTTAACCTGTTAATATTTATTTTATACCTTCCGTTTCAGTTATGGTACCTACTTAATTTTTACATATACAGTATTCTTTATTAAGAATCAAATTTCAAAGAATATCACTCTTACTAGCATTGAAAGGCATTCATATCTTGTAAACAGGAAGAACATTATTCCTTGATGTAGATTTTTATGCAAAATTTAGTTCCAAGTAGTTCCACCCATATTATTTACTGACAGATAATGTACGACCTGCCAGAACATACAGTGGGTGTGTAAATTGTATATTTTATTATCAAATTTAGATTTATGAAAACCTGGGTAATTTTTGCTTCCCAGGAATTATGCAAATTGAGCAGAGATTAACTAGAAATAATGATCACCTTTCCGGGTGTGTTAGGAAATCTGCTTTCCTTTTACTGTATTCTTTGTTTTGGAAGACTTTGCTAGTTTTATGACTTCACAACTAAGTTTCATGGGATTTTCATACTTAGTCCATTTATCTTATTTCAGTCAAAGCTCCCAGTTGTGAATTTTCAGTATTACACTGTATTGAGAATGCCATGGAGGTGTGACCCCTCTCCCTGTCAGAAAGGTGGCATTGGTTACTCTGGATGGGGTCCTTTTTTAGGCCTAATATTGGTGCGAGATGATTTGTAATGACATAAGACAGGATCTCCCTAAACCATTAGTAATATTTGATTTTTATATAACATTTGCCATGAGTGCATCTGAGGAGTTAGTAATGCAATATGGATCTGTTACCACTATAGAACATACTGTAATTAATTAACTCATGGGTGAAACATTTAAAGGAGTGTGAAACATTTATTGTTAGAAGACCTCTGTTTCATCAGCATCCTTTCTTTTTTTCATTAATAAAGTACCAGCAGTTTAGCAAGTGCTCCAGCCTACATATCAGAAATCAGCCTTTTAGTATTTAAAAGTTTCCTACAGGCCTTTGATAGATTAGTGCTTTATTCTGTTCATCTCATTGGCTTGTGGCATACTTCTTTAAATCTCCAACTTCTTCATCCTTTTCTTCTTTGGTTAAATATTTTTTGGCAATTTTTTTAACAAGCGTCAATGGCATGTTTAATATAATTTAATTATGAAAAGTATTATTGTAATGAAGTGTTTTAACCAGATTATGTACTGAGCACTGTTTATAGACTTTCAGAGGTGGGGCTAGAAGGATAGGGTCTTAACAGAAGGGTAAAAATATGAAAAAGGCAAAGATGAAGAAGTTTTATACAAAATTGGTTGGAAGAGATCAAAGAGAGCAGATAAAAAGTTTAACGCATGAAGCAAGTTGTGCCTATTATGTATAGGTATTATATTCAGTAAGTTGTTTGTTGTCAAGTCAGTTCTGGAATTACCTGTACTTTTAAACATTTACTGTATATACTACTAACTACCAGTCCCTGCTTATCGGCAGCATCTGTTAATGGCGTTTTGGTGTTACGGTACTTGGCTAGTGACATCGTGAACCGGATTTTCGGCAGCAATCTCTGGTTAACGGCGCCGTTAAGTGAGGATTTCTGCGCCAATCTCCGATTAATGGCGCTGATATCCGGTTAATGGCACCTTTAAGCAAGGATTTTGGCGCTTTTATCACCGGTTTTCGGTTAGCAGTGATTTTCGGCCAGCAGCAATTTTTGGGTAGTGACGCTCTGCCAGGGACGGAACCCCCTCAGTTTTAACCAGGGAATGCCTTAGTTAGATTTATAGCATTAGAAATGTACAGTATTTGTGTTTGGTGTCCTAGATACTGTATGTATTTACCAAGAATAGTTTTATTTCTATCAAAGTTTCTAAGTCCAGTTTTATAGTTTAATCTTTTAGCTTGAGTCTATTGGATATTGATCCAGGTCATATTCATTTGTTGAGATTGATTCGTAAAGATGGTTTAATAGTTATCACTTATCTAGACTTCTTTGTGACCTCATATTTATTAAGGAACTTTTTTCATTATCTAATTAGGACGCCAGTGTTTTTCAGATGCTGTTACAGTATGTAGGTCAGTTTCTCTGTGTATAAGTGAATTTTGTGTTATGAATGTCATGCAAATTCATTTGCATTCCCTTTTTGTTGCTTTGTTGGAAATATCAATATAGGCCTAGTTGGGCATTGTGATTTACCATTGCCATTTTTATCCTAACTCCTGGTGGCATTAGTCATTGTAAAAGCATGCATCTCCATCAGGTATGTGCCTTGGGCTTAACTAGTCAAATCCAGCTAAACTTAGTGGGTATAACTAAAGTTTCTGCAAGCAAGCTTTGCTCCATCAATGCAGCTTTAACCAGTGTGGTTTGTGGGTGAATTTTAGTTTTTTAAACCCCAGATAGAGAGGTATGGCTTACTTTTGTGTTTTGGCATGACTGTGCACATTAAACCTCCCCCCCCCTTTTTTTTTTTTTACTTCTGGCCATTATTTAGATGAAGATGAATAGTTTTGTAGAAGGGCACAGAAGAAGATCTATGCCAGAAGAGAAATGAGAGTAAATGCTTTTCACACCAAACCCCATAAACGGAGAAGGTCAACAATAACTGTCAAACAGGTTGTATGTCTGTCCAAAACTGAGCCAACAGGACTTAAGTTTGAGACAAATCCCTTTAAAAAAAATTTATCAGAACCCTCAACACTTTCTGTTTATTTATGTAATGAGTTGCAATTTATTGGAGAGTGTATTGGTTTTATTATTACAGAATGACCAAATATATGCCTGTAGAAATTTATGGAAAATTTTAGTAGAATTTTAAGGAATAATTATGAAGTGTTTGAGGCTTTTTGTTCATATCACCATGACTTTTAAACATGGTTTGTGGAAGTTCTCTAACTCTTAATTTTCTTTACAGGTTTTGGGTTTGGTTGTACCTGAAAGCTCATGCGGCAAAGTTTGATTCTCCCAAGGAATGGAAAGAAAATCACCACCTTTTAAAGCTTTCAAGTTTGGTCCAGTTAAGTGGTTTTTGTATTGATTTGTAGTATGTCTGTAAGCATGAATGTGTTTTCTTGAAGAAAACTTTATTTTGAGGAAAGTTATGAATTTTGATGAGGTTGATGGCTTTATAACGTTTTCCTTATCAGAGTTTGTGATTATAAAAGGAAGCATGCGAGATGCCAATTAATTGTATGGACAGAATAAATGCCAGTTGAATGACTAAGTTAAAGAAATGAAAATGAGATTAAAGGTATTTTGCGTATGTTAAGTGATTGGTGTTGAATTTTGAATGTGGTGTTCTGTTCTGTGTGAGGAGTTTGTTAGGAAATTCTTTGCAATACGTATTTTGAAAAAGGTATAATGACACGGTGTCAGTCTTCTCATTTTAGGTAAACTTGAAAATTACAGTAATTGTTTCTGTAAGTCAAACATTCACACATTTTCCATTTTGGTAGGAAGCCCATTTCATGTGTTTTTATAGCAGTGTTCAGGCTGAGTACATTGTACTTTTACAACATTACAACATGACAAATTTTTTAAGTAATTTGTATTTTTCGTAACTTACAAACCTGAGGCCTTTACATATGGGGAATAACTTTCAGTGACCTGGAAATATGGCCATTAAACCTTTGCAAGGTGGTTACAGTAACAGTTATCGATGGTAGGGGCGGAAGTACCGCCCACCAAGTCTGCCTGCACTCAGTTCTACGGCTTGCCTTTTGGCCCAGGCAAGAGAATGAGGGGGTAGAAAAAATACAAATTACTTTAAAAATTGATCGTTTGTTCCTACACAAATACAAACCCTCGGTCTTTATATATGGAAGACTTACTTTTGGAGGGAGGATTCTGAGCAAATCTCTGAACTGACTGGTAGTTCGGCTCACCTGGGTACTCACTTCTTGTTACAAGAAGAAGGAAAACAGAAGCCAGTGTAGAATTCCAGAATTGGCAGTAGGTTTTGAGTGACTGTATAGTAGTTGTTGGTTTTTTGGGTATGAAATGTATTAAAGGAAGATATTTTCATGGTGGTATTTTGACTGGAAATCAATGATCTGCAATTGAAAGGTATTATTATTATTATTATTATTATTATTATTATTATTATGATGATTATTATTATTATTATTATTATTATTATTATTATTATTATTATTATTACAGGTTGACCATCACTAATCTGGCATCATTGGGACCTGGAGAGTGCCGGATTAGCCATTTTTCTGGATTAGCCATTTATTAGGCTAGAATACACGAAACCCAATAGCTAAGCACCTCATCTTAGAATTAAAATATCCCATAAATCAGTACAAGTTGGATAATAAAGAAAAGACAATTATCAGATACAGGTAGTGCTCTAGTTACGATAATTCGACTTACGATATTTCGAGTTTACGATTACGATGGGGTTAGCAATTAATACCAGTACGAAAATATTTAGGAAATATTTTTAGAATTCGCGCAGGCAGCAGCTACAATCAGGCGGCGAGAGAGACCAACTTACATTAGAAAAACTTCTTTTCCTCCATCTCTTTATTCCATCTACTAGTTAAAAAAGTAAAAGAGAATGATAAAAGTATTGTTAGTAACGTTATACTCTTGCGTAATTGCGTACAGCATAAACAACCGAACGGGAAACTTGTTTTGCTAATAATCGTATCAGATAACAACTGTTTTGCTTGTATTTCAACCATCGTACGGTAATACACAATTACCGTAGTTATGTTGTAATTGACGTTAAGTACTGTACAGTAGGACTGATATATTTTTTACACTATACCCTTATTCGCTTTGGAGAAAAGATCGGCAGGGAAATATACTGCTACAGTAACTTAAAGCTGTAAGTTGTAGCTGAAGCTGAGAAAACAATGTTCAAACTGCTAATGACCATAAATTATCGTGCATCGGCAACATGGATGAAACTCGACCGTAAATAAAACTCGAGAGAATGTATTTTAATCAAAACTACTGGGCATGAAAGAATACAAATTACTACTGTTTTACGCCAATAAAAGATAAATACGTAAAGCTCGTATTACGATGAAATCAAGAGAAAATAGCAAACGGAATCTTGATTTTTTTTACACAAAACTTACATGCCCCCAAAACAGCCAGCCGCGATTCCCGCGAACGTCATATATTAATGAAAAAAATAGCTAAATTAATTTCACAACGAAACGTATTTAAGTTATAGTTCGACTTAAAAACATTTCGTATAACGAAAAATATCCATGTCCCAAATAAATGAAGTATCCATATTCATTTACGCTAACTAGAAGCAAGAAAAGCGCTTTGAACTTAGTTAAATGCGGCGAAATAAACACCGGGATATCGATTCCCAAAACAAAACATTGATCGCAATTTATAATACAAAAGCAATATGAGAATACAGTATATGCAATTGGAAACAATGTAGTAAAGCATAACTTTTTAAAAGATCCATGAAAAAGATGCACATTCGTTATGTTGATTTTTGTATAATACTGTTAATATGTGAATAGAGTTCAGTATAATGTAGGCTAGGCTACCAATTTGTTGATGCAGCACACTACGCCACCAAATCGAAGCGGCCGGCGAGCGATTAGCGCAGCGACCCGGGAAATTTGAAAATTAGTGCGGAAACATTGGAAATTACTCTAGCCGAAATTTGTGCCGGATAACTGATTGTTCCGGACTACTGATTGCCGGATTAGTGATGGTCAACCTGTATTATTATTATTATTATTATTATTATTATTATTATTATTATTATTATTATTATTATTATTATTATTATTATTATTATTATTATTAACCAGACTACTGAGTCAATACACAAAGGTACTTAGCTCAGGATGACATTCATAAAGAGCCTGAAAACTAATTTAATTGAGGTTGTTCCATTGTTGTATTAAAATATTATTTGCATACAAATATTTAAACATAGCACTGATCAACATGTTACTAGGCTTGTGTCAGAATTAAATTAATTTTGTAATCCTTAATGTTACCGTTATGTAACTTTAAAGTTGAATTTCTCTTCCAGATGTAGTTTGTTAATACCGGAAAGAGTAAAGAATAAAGGCATAGTTGGGGCTGGCCTTATGGAACTCCTCTGATACTACTTTAATCGTCCCTTGTGTCCTTCTACCAGAAGCCACACACAAGTCATGAACAGTCCCATGAGAAGTGTGGGGTTATTTTTCCTCTTTAAATGAGATTTATACTGTGGTATGTGGTAAGTGTTTATTTTGTTACTTGGACATCTTTCAGTTCATTGATATTTACAAAAAATGTATCTCTAATCAGCTTGATAACAATCAAGAGGTATTTATAGCTTAAATCTGTGCTGTTGAAATTTTAGCCATGTTGATAGTTTTTTTTTACTTAGCTGACATTAAATTCTCAAAAGTGTTCAAATATCACAAAACAAAAAATAATCTTGTACATTAAGGAAAAACCTGTGTCACAGTTGCACCTTAAAATAATGTCAGACCGTAAAATTTCCACTTATCCCACAGAGCAAAGTTGCCGTTCAAAATTATGATGGAAGATGTATGAAAGGGATTTAGATTTTTTCAACTCTCGGTTATTGAAGACCAGCTTTGGCACTGCTGTTTTGTAGTTCCTCTTTAGAACTTTGCCAGATTGGCTCCCGACTCACATTACTGCTGACATGCAGAGTACTGTACCAGAAGGGCATTGTTTGAAATACAAGTCAGTTAAGTAACTGTACCAGTAAAATGGAAGGCCATCTTTTTATCAGATTATTTTAGAGGTAATTCAGTTTTGCTGTGTGACCTATTGATGATAAGTCCAGTTCGTATGAAAATAAATTCTTCAGGAAGCAAAATAATTATCTGTAGATCTTCCATGCATCTTTAAGAAAAAGTGCTTTAATTAGTAGATTGCTGTCTGCTGTCAAGATGTATGTTTTGCCAAAATATGTATGTATTTAAAATATGATTCATAGTTTGGTAAATGTTCCTTTTTTTTTTAAGGAATGGATTAGTTTACAGGAATTATTTCGCTATATTTTGTGAGACATACCACATTATTTTGGTCTAAAGACAAGCTGCTTAGTACTTGCTTAATTAAACTTGAGAGTTGGGAATGCCTATATTGTTCTCCAAGAATGTAGTAATTAGCTTGAAGTCTGTTTATACCATTGCATTCGAAACATTGAAAAGCACAAAGAGTGCGAATGTAAGTCTTTAATTCTAAGGCCTTCTTAGTTTATGACTGTAACATGACCCATGAAGGACATGGAAGAGTTTTTGGGAACCAGTATCATTCTACACTTGTCCAAGACTACTGTATTTGCTTGTTGTGTTTCTTAATGTGTAATCAACCGAAGAAAAGTGCAACATCCAAAGTGGTTGCATCATTTTGCTTAGAATTGATGCAGCAACCTTTTATTTCCTTAGATTTGTTTGTATATACTGTATGTTGTTATTCCCTGCTGGTATGTAACAAAATGGGAAGCAAATGATCAAGTTCCCATTCACTGTTGGAATGGAATAGGATTGTTTTCTAGTTCTAGAAAGTGATGTAGAAATCATTGTTATAATGATATAGCTAAATATTTCAAGAAAGCTTAATATACTGTTGCCATTGTTGTGCATTTAGCCAATACTGGAAATGGGAAATGATTTTAGATACTGTACTAGTATTGTGAATTGGGGTGAGTTGTCTTTCCACCTGACAATGTTTTTGGATTTTTTTGAAGGAAGCTTTGGTTTTACCCAGTTGTTGTCTCAGACTTTCATGTGGTTGTGAGTTTTACAAGTCATTAGGAGTGGATTTATGTTGTTTTCATTGTTGGTGTTCCATATTTCTTTGTTTTGGGTAGTCCATTTTGAGTACTTTAAGATTTAAATTCAGTTTTCATGGTTGGCCAGGTAAATTGCAGTACAGTATTTTTTAGTCGAAGCAAACCTTCATGTTTAGAGTTTACGATCAAACTATTAAATTGTCAGATGTGCTCTTGATGAGTTAGAGGCAGTTTTGGCAATTAAGATTTTGCATAGTTGTGTCTAAAGGCTTATATTATAATAAGAGCCGTTTTTAATGACTTGGAATTTAAACCAAGGAATCATTGTAAAGGTAGTATCTTTATGAAGGTTAATGGAAAGTTATAGTGATGTGGAAATGTTATGCTTAATAAGCGCTGAAGGCTTAGGATTTCTTTTCCCTTAACAGCTTTTAGTTTGATTTCATTCCATTGTTTTTGTATTTCAGGAGAAGCCTGTGATACTTACATTAATTTTGGTTGTGATCTGTTGTTTTCACTAAGAAATAAGAAAAGGTACTGAGTTAGTCATAAACTGGTCAGAAGTAGTTTAGGAAGTTCGGTAGCTTATCTAATTTAGAAATTGTAATTGTTACCCACATTCTTGTAATATTTTTGAGATATTTTACAAGTGGAACAAACAGTGGTTCAGATTCCTTTAGCTGTACATTTAAAAAAAAAAATTCAGAACTGTAGACAGTTTTCAGTGTGAAGTGAAAGGTATTTTCACAGGTTTACATTTTACCAATTTCTTATAGCATAGTGGTCTTGGGCTACTTGTCAAGGATTCCTAGGTACACCCAGTGTTTGGGCTAAAATTACTGATGTGATGGGAATGCACAGAATAGCTAAGTTATCAAATAAATTGTTTTGTCTTTTTCTGAGTACAGAATCATTTGGAAGTTTACTATGGTAATTGTAAGCTTGTTCCTGTCCAGAGAAGTTGTACTACCTTAACAGTCTTGACTTAGATCAGAATACTCTTTCAGGGAGATTGTGATGAGAAATACTGTATATTTCCACATTGCATTTGGTCTAGAAGTTTTAGTTGAGAAGTTTTCATGCTTGTTGTTCCTGCTGTTAGAAGTTCTCTTGGCCTATACAGTAATGAGAAGTTTCATAAGTAAAGCTCTCTTGACCCATAAGAGTCACAGGTTTCATAAGAAATTTTTCTTTTCTTTTCTCAAGGAATATCAATTTCAAAGCTTACCTAGAAGACTTTTCATCCACTCTTCCTCCAACATAGAAGGCAAATGTTTTGTACTATATTATGATGGATCCCTAAATTCATTTAAGTTTCAATGGATTTATTGTGACCCCCAAACCAAAATTCATTCAAAATTTCCCCTTGAGGCGATTTGTCCATCCGCTTTAGACTGAGTCCATGTTGTGCGAGATAACTTGAATACTGAGCCTCTTAAATAGTTGTCATATCTGGATTTTTTTGTTTAGGAAAAGACATTTTGTGCTTTTATTGGTAAATCCATTCTGGACTTCTTTCCTCCTGCTTTGAAACTTTTATTCGGTACTTTGCATCTGTGTATTTACTTTTTTATGGTCTGAAGGAATTATTTTTGCTTGAATTCTTATATCTTATCTTTCATTGTCTATGCCATAAAGGATTTATTTTTTATGTAACCATAAATCCAATCTAGGATTTATGTTCACTGGTATATAAGGTTTGTGTAGCACTTTAAGTTTCAGTTCTGTGTTTGAAAGGATTCCATTCTGTCTAGTGTAGACCATTTTTTTTTTTTTTTTTAATAATTAAATAGTTTAAATATGGGTCCTGAAAAGCCAAGGAATTCACCTTTTGTTTTGTTATATGAATGGCCAAAGTCAGCTTGGAAAATGTTTATTGACGCTTTAGATGTCGTGTTTACTTTTTCTATTCACAACTCAAAATCTGATTGGATTTAACCCCCCTTGTGGTGGGTTTTTACCATTTCTTTGAAAGCTCGTTTCCTTTTGCTAGTGATACTGAAAGTGTTGAGTCAAAAGTGTCTTGTCATCAGTAACCATCTTCTTCCAGCTTTAAGTTTCAGCTTTTTAATTGTGAGGTCACTGCTCGCTGCCCTTTCTGTAGATGTTTCTGTGGCTTTTGTTGTCATAGCTGATCATCTATTTGCTGGGCCATTTGCATGATAGTATGGCACACTTTAGTCAGTACGACCTTAGGTACTGAATGAACATTGGGATTCAGACATCGTTGATTTTATCATTCCTGTATTATTACCTTTGTTATGGGAATTGTTTCTTGCTTGCTTCTGAGCATTTTTCTCTTGTATGATCTGGTTTCATAGAAAAGAAGTTATCATTAGCTTTACCAGAAGCATTTGGACTTTCTGCCGTCAGATATTTAAGAGGCTATGGTCTCTTTCTCTCTCTCTCTCTCTCTGTGTGTGTGTGCAGTTAGGTGTTGGTATGACAAAATTTTGCTTCTTGTGGTTTGTTCATTTTACAAAAAAAGGAAGCATTCATTGCACAAACAACCAGTTCATCTGGCTTCCAACGTGCTAATATAAAATTGTGATAAGTGCAGTAGCAGTTACATTTTCTGTCCCTCTATTTCTATTAAGTGCCGCAGCTTCTGCCTTAGTTATAGTTTCAAGTGCAAGTAGACAGTGTCTCTTGTCCAGCTGTACTTTATGCTGCATAATATTCAAATTGCTTAGTCAAATCACAATATCCCGGACACCTGTCTTTTGTGTTTCTTCATGTATTGTAATGAATGAAACCTAGGTTACTTGGATTTGTCTGAGGACGTTAGACTTGGTGTTTGGTATTGTGCTTGGTAAAAAGACATCCTGTGTTATTAGTGTACTTGGTTAGTGGATGATTTGATTTTCAATACAGTATGTATATTTAGCCTATGAAAGCTGTACATAGTTTGGTTGGTATTTAAGGTTAATGGTTGCAGTTGCTAGATTAAGCTGGTCATTCATCAGCATGGACTACTCTGTTTCTTTGATCAGCCCATGTGTGTTGACTTTATCATTTCTTTTTTGGGTGTTCAGATTAGATAGAAGGATTTTGTGCTGAGGTCCCCAATTTTGCTGCTCATTCTAGAGCCCATCAAGTCATGGAGAGAGTTTTTAGCAGTGAGTTTCATGGAGTAAATTTATATCATTGAGTTCCGTCCAAAGTTTAATGAGCCAGGGAGGGTTTAGAAATTACTGGTTTTTTAATTATTAGACAAATATGCATCTGATAAAAAGTTCTTTTTATATGCAATCAGGGATTGATGCCAATGGTAGGAAGAGGTGATATGATTAATCCTGGCTTAGGATTGAGAAGGTTTAAGTAGAGAAGAATTTTAGTTGGGGAATAACAAGTAAGATTTAGTCAATGAAATGTTATTTGGCAAGCTTGATTCCATATCAGTCAACAGTTGTAACTGCGGTGATAGAATTATTGTAAAGAATTGATGCCGATGTGTAATTTTAGGGTGATAATGGATGCTGTCTATAGTACAGTGTAGTATGTGACCGCAGCCGCTTTAGATGGAGAGTTTGAGGTCAGTGGGGTGAATTTATTTTGATTTGAGCCTTGAACTTGCAGGTCTTTGATGAACCTGTAAGCTGTTACTACTAGCAAATCTTAAATGTTGTAGTTACCAATGCCACATTATGATTTTTTTTCGTTGATAAAGTGTTCTGTTGAGTTAACTTTAGTAAGAGCTGACTGATACTAACTGTTGCATAATTGAAATTTGGTTCTACTTTCCATGGAATTACTGTATTGCTGAGATTTTAGTAGGCAGCTTTAGTATCTTCAGTGCGATCTTTCCCAACTATTGTAGACAGCCAGCTTGGGTTTTTGTTGGTTTTCATTCTTCAGATTGGTCAATAAAGTCCTCAGGTGTTTATTAAGTGGTAAACTCCTTGACATATTAAGCAATTTACATATGGATGTCTTCATAATCTTGCTTGGTGCCCAGCAGGGCTGGTAGTGTTCTTGTTGAATTATGTGAAATGTTGAAGACTATTTGTTCTGATGTGTTTTTTCTTTCAAGTTTCTTTTCTGTTAAGTTGCATGCTTAGCCAAATCAGTTGCTGCTTTTCATGAAGTTGATATTTTTAAGTTTATTGGTACACAATGAGTATGAAAAGTAGTTTGTTCTCATTCCCAGCAACTCACAGAACTAAGTAAGATTCAGATTAGTTGGAAGAACTGAATCTCAAATTATGCAGGACATGCGTGTTAATTTGTTGGTGCTTTAATCTGTGCTGGGGGCAATGTGTATGCTTCAAGTACCTTATAAAGCAAACAGCAGTTATTTGTTAAGGTGTCAAGTTATATATAAAGAACAACCAGAAACCCAAGAAGGCCACTTGCTCAGATTACTATTAAAAGGGCACATTTGAAATACATTTTGCCTTTTGATATACAGAATATATATGCAGGAAGTTACTTTGTTATAAATGGATGGTTTGTGCTGTTTTCTGGTATCTTAAAAGCATCTTACTACCAGTGACATGTCTTCCAGATTTTACCCTAAAAGAGTTCAGAGGTCTGGTTAAACAAATCATTTATAACTAACTAACTATTACCTTTGTGGGTATACTGCCTGTGCTGACACGTCAATGTAGGAGAATGTGACAGCATTCCAATCAGGCACATAATTAGCTGGGGTGAAGCTAGGGGTGGCTGGGTAGTACCTTTCATTGATGTCATCCCCTTTTCCTAAGTCTTTTGCTCATTCAAGAAGCATTGAATGATTGATATCTCTTGGAAATGTATTTGGTTTTACTGCTTTTGAGGGAGCTTCTGTTATCCTGGTATAATAAAATATACTTGAAAAAAGGACTCCTGTCCATTGTGGTGACTTTGGACATATAACTAAAAATGCCTGAACATTAAGGGTATTTCATTCACCATGATTTACAGGTATAAGTCTGTAATTTTTGTACCATTTGACATTTGCTTTGACTGATACATTGGCAAGTTTCTTCTTTGTCATAGTTAACATTAGGTGCATGTACATAAAAATATCCATGTCTGGAATACTGTACTTTTGTTTTCCAGGTAGCTGTACAGTGTTTTCAGTGGTGCAGTGATATTAATAGACTCCGGGTTAACCACTACATTTTTCATGTGAATCAATATTGCTTTAATTTTTGAGGTTGATTATGCAGACCTAGTAACTGTTCCCATTGTATCAAATTAAGGAGGTATATCAGCTTGAAAAATAGACATGCACTCTTTTTATAGATATTTGATTACAAATTCAGGTTGTGCTCGGCTCCAAATGTTGCATTTTATGTATTTGATTCTTAATTTGGTGACTGACTTCTATAGTTAAATGTATTTTACTTACCCAGATATTGTTCTTCTCAGTGGAATGTAGAGGAATTATGGGTAATGCTGCCGCTGTCTGAATGTTCCATCTCCATCAACTGGATTTTAGATTCTAGGCTACCACTGCATTGAGGTAATGTACACAAAACAGCTGCCTCTCCAAAATGTCTTATGAAGAGGACGTCCTTCAGCTTGATGGGAGCATTATCCTATTGTCTTGTGCACAACATGCTTTTCATATACACTATTCTTACCAGTCATAATATTAGGTGGGAGTCGCCAAAATTTCTCCAAGGGCTATGAAACTAGTGCCAAAGATGGTGATAGATCACTTGAGTTATCTATTCATAACTATCTTATGTAATGAAATTTGTTAGATTTCCTCTTAATTTTTTAGTTGAACTTGATACAATGTTAGTTGCTTTACTAGTGAGACTGAAGTTTTCAAGGGTGTACTGTACAGTATTTTGAGGTATGTATGATACTTTTAATACCTTTATGAATTGCACATACTGTAGTTATTACAAATAATTTGTTCAGCACAGATTCAAGCTCAAGTTTTTTTAAGATGCATATTTTGACGAGTATCAACCTCTGGGAAATATCCTAGTAACAAGCAAACAGTTACAGAACTGAATACAGTACTATATTGACTCTCCGTTCAGGGTAGAAAGATAACATTATACTTCCCAAAGATATTTTATAACTAATCTAGGTTCTCTGTTATGCAGGCTTTAGGAAATACATTTTAGTGCCACGAGACTGTTCTTTAAAAGGCCAGTCATGTTTTTAGGGGGTGTTCTTTAAAAGGCCAGTCATTTTTTTAGGGGGGGGACTGAAAATCATTACAAAAAAATTAATTTTGTATTTTTATATTTATTTCACAGAGAAAAATATTACATAAGAAAAGCATAGAGTTTGTATTTTACATAGTTGTACATGTCATTTACATAGTTTAGTTTTGATTTTTATTGGGTTTAGTTTAGTTTTGGAGTTTACTGGGTTTTTTTTTTTTTGTTGCATGTACATGTCATTAACATTGAACTTACATGGTAATACTTAGGTCTCATACATTGTCAAGCTTATTCACAACATAGCATATGCTTGAATCATAAAAATTATTTGTTCATACACAGGACAAACCTTTCCCCATGACAGTTCCTGGAGCTACAGTTTCTGTGACATCATCTCAACCGTCATCGGCTCTCACCGTGCTGTCACCATCCATGTCGTTTGCACTTTCATCCCTGGACCTTTTCTACATCTGCTCCCTCAGCTTCTCTTATAGACTCTGACAGCTTGTCATACCGAGTTGCTGAAATTGAAGAAGAGAAGTTGTAGATCTCCTCCCTTGTCTTCATCTACATCCTCCTCGTCGTCTGGTCTGCCCATCCCTGTCAGACATTGGAGGAAGAGGGACTTCAAAGCTCCTCGACACAAGAAGTTTCACAGGCCCTCTTCAAATGCTCGCTCCTCCTGCAGCTGATCCTTGTTTGTCCAAACTTGTCTGTGTCAAACCTGTTCCTGCTTCAAGACTTCATGCTCCTTCACGGTGCATGGCTGTGTTTATTCTGCCTTAGCAAATGAACCTTGCCCAGTTCTTGACTCCTGTGCTAAAGTACACGTCCAGGGAAGCATCCTCTTAAGAACTCCAAATCTATGGCTCAGACTTCTCCACAGGAGGTTTCTGTGATCTTGTTTTCATCTGCTCATCCTATTCAAGGAACGAGTGTTTTCCAAGGCCATAAGAAGGACGATAAGGCTCCCATCACAGCATTCATCTCCTCATCGTAGTTCTCTCTCCCTCCCGTTCTCACGGATGGGATTGGGATAGGGAGAAGATTCCTTCTTGTTTTACAGATCTTCAGGTCCCCGATAAAGTCCTAGGCCCTGAGCGAGCCTATGCTCCTGTGGTGAATAAAGACGTGGTGAGTAAACACGCTGACTTCCCCCAACTCGGTTGACAGACTTAGATAGTGATCCCTGTGGCCAGGAGGTAGAAGATGCAGACAATTGAGGGTTTATGACAACCTACATAAGGTCACTGAACAAATAACAACCTAGCTGAGGAGACTGGCAACCACTTCTAATTTCTCTTCAGTTACTAAAGCCCTGTTCAGGCCTAAGAAAGAAGTGAAGACATGTTTTGGGTTGCGATGCTCTAATTGTGCCGACTTCATCCTCAATCAAGTGGGTTCTCGTCTCTGGATGGAACAATTCACTTCGTTCCAGTAGGTCTTTCAAGTTGCTTCCTCCACCACTTCCTCAGCATAGACGTGTGAAGGCAACCCGCAAGGTTGTGTTGCAGCCAAGACGAGTGAATCTGACTTGGTTCGTCTAGGCCCAGGCCTATCTTTAGAGCAGTCCGACTTCTTCACCCCACTGGCTGTCTCCCGTTGCCACCAAATCCTTGTGCTATTTTTTTACCAGACTCCAGCAGGCACTAGAGAAATTCTCCCTACATTAAGACCACAGGTTTGTAAGTTATAAAAAATACAAATTGATTAAAAATTCGTCATATTACACTGCATCATGTTAAAAGTTCTATCTCAAAATATGAAGACTAACAAGTTCAAGGAATACAGTGTAATCCAATTAGAAATCATATGTGGCCTTATACAAAAATAGTGTGTCTGCATTAACAAAGATTGGGTAAGGTTATGTTAGATTAGGTTAACTCAAACACATAAGAGTCCAGTAGAACAGACATTAGTGGATTAAAGTTACTCATTTTTGATGGTTTTTTTTTTTCTTCTTCTTCTGTGTGTGTATACAGATACGCTGTTATTCTAGTGAAGGCCTCATATCTCCTCAGACCATGAAATATGAACTTTGATAATTTCTCAAACTTGTAGTTTTACAATTACAAAGTATAAACTGTACAATTGTAAACAGTTTTAGCAGAGGTGCCTCATGCCTATCTGTAATGACAAAATAAATTCCCTTTGTAAAAATTTACTTATACTTTCATTTTAAAAAAAGCTATTCTACATATTGGTCACAACAGGGATGTTCGTGAACTTTTGTTTCATCACTCTTAGATTTAATAAGACAGAATGGGTCATTTGAAAAGATTCTTTTTCTTTGAAATAGTGACATTAAGAAATTTTACTTCAAATACACATTTTACCAACATTTTATGTTTTGTCATTATGGAATTGGAAAAGTTCCAACAAATGCTCAAATTTACTGTTCTAGATATTATAGTAAAAGTACTTCCCATTGCTGTAATTCATAAATCGCAATACAAATATAAAATGGTGGTAAAAACTAGTTAAACACTGAGATACCACTAGAAACACTGGTCAACATAAAGATGGTCCTGGATTAACTGGGGTTTCTTCCAAAATGACTAACTAAAAGAGGTCATCACACTACACAGAGATCAAGTGGTTTATACAGACTATTAAAAATAGCAGTATTGCTAATTTTACCAATAATAACATGAAATGCTACTTGCAGTAATATATTAGCAGTTTACACAAAACACACAAATTATACATTCTCAGCACTGACCCCATGGTTTTTATAAATAATGGAACACCTAATTGCTATGAAATGCTACTTGCAGTAATATATTAGCAGTTTACACAAAACACAAATTATACATTCTCAGCACTGACCCCATGGTTTTTATAAATAATGGAACACCTAATTGCTATACTGTACTGAACATTTTTCAGAATACAAAAATCTTACAAAAAAATTAATTTACACTTCAACAAGACATCTCAAAAACAAATTATTTGCAGGGACTCATTGGTATTAAAGTTAATAGAATATTTTATACTTTCATTGTCAGAATCAAACTGGTTGGTCACCAAATAACCATGGAATGCATTAAGGTTTCTACATTACTTTAAATAACCTACAGGTCCAGGAGCACTGCCAGTGAAGTCGATGTAAATACAAATAAAATACTCCATTCAAAACCTGATTTCAATATGACTTATTATGGTATGAAAACTTGTTATTTCAAGTAAATGAAAGATTTTGGAACTTACATTATCTAATGTGGTGACTGAAAATCTTAAAATTTGGTGTCAGCAATAAAGTTCATCATGAAACAATTTAATTTCAGGCTTCTTAAAATCACCTCCATTTCCCTAGCTATACTATTGCCTGTAAGCTTTAAACATTTGGAAAAATCCAACTTATCTTATGTACTCCAAATACAACTAAAAAAAAAAATTATCATAAAAGTGTCCATTTTTAATGTCATACTCCTTAAACCTGACGTCCTCGTACATCTTGACAAAATTTATCCTGATGAAATCTGTCATCTTAATGGTTCTTGTATGGACAGTTTACCTCAAAGCATGATCTGTAATGAAACGAGGTTTTTAAAGGCAATGCCATCAATATTCTTTCAACTTTTAATGCTATGGTTTTATCATATTTCATACTGTACTACTGCTGCTACTAGTATTATTCAAACTGGCAAAAATAAGCTGGGAACACATGAGGAGGGAACAGAAGCCATCAAGGCCTATGCACAGAAACCAGACATCTAACATACAGTCTGCATACCTTTGATACTGCATTCAAACAGTATTCAAGCCCTTGCTACTACAGTACACGTGCAAGGTTACGCCTGACATAGACAACCGCCATTTATGGCTATAACCTATGCTATTTTGGGATTATCTATGAAACTCACCACCTTACAGTAATCAACTTGGAGAAGTCCAATTTAACACAATTCTACAACATTTACTGGTACAGAAATGTCAATCCAGGGGTTTATAACAGGTAGTTTAACCAGACTACAAAATTTTGTTTTTTTACTCTCATTAGTAATGAGAGTATAGCACAAACAACTTGAACTATTTAAACAATTACATCCTATCTAATACTTTATGAGTTCTTGAAACTTAACGCTGTGCAATACTTGTATTAAAAAAAAAAAAGTTAAACGAATTTGCACCCAAAATGTCTAATTGCTATAGGCCGAAATTACAGCAGTCTCGCACAATATCTGTCCTACTTCCTACTTTACTGAACTCTGTGCATAAGGAATAAACCCGCATGAGTGCCCATTAGTTCACTACCCTTGAACAAGTATTCAGTACTCAGACAAGTTGCCACATGTCCTGCTTTTTGTCCTGGAAACTGCTGTCATCATCATTATTACAGTACTACCATACTTATATCAGCTTTTCACCTATTGGGGTTGACCTGGGATGAGTTCTCTCCACTCTTCTGGTATAAGCCATTTTTGCCTATATTCCAATCTGGTCTATGCCTTCATCAATGGCCTTTCCAAGACTGTCTGGGCTTTCCCACATGTTTTCTTCCTGCTACTTCCATACCTACTAATCATTTCTTTTCACATGTCCAAACCATGTCAAACTTACAGATCTCGGTCAATTTTTCATCCAGCAGATGCCACATCTCTCCACAAGCCCTTCATTCAGAATACACATGATCTTACCATTGCAATCTCCCCTAAAATCTTAACATCCTACCGTAATGAGTGCTGCAAGCCTTATGCATACATTTTTTTTTCTTACTACCTCCCAATACCCATCTAAAAGTGCAGTGCCCAACCCTAGGGAACAAGAATGTCCTACCACTTTTATGACCTACCCTTCCACAATATCATAATACTCCACCTCTCTCTTTCTCAATGGCACTTATAATATTGGGGCCAAGTATATTGTGCAACCCTGAGTATTTATTATAAAATCATGTTATACCTTTCCCCCAGCATCCACCCTTAGTCAAGTTTTTGTATATCAAGGTAAGCTCATCTGTGACATCACCTCTAGCTGGTTTTAGTTCAACACTTGCCTTTTCTGTTGGTCACGGGACTTCCCACTTATATACCCAGGGGCCCTTTTAGGGGCCCTTTTAAACTCTTCGTATGCTACACTCACCACAGTTCCTTCTATCCTGTCAACATCTGATGGTTCACGTTCATTCTCTTCCATCACGAGACTTTCAATATATTCCCTCATTCCAGTCTCTCTTCAAATTAAAATTTCATTATATATGTTTTACCCATGTTACATCTTTCTCCATCCTTGTCACCACCCTGAATGTTTTATGATTTCTTTCTCATCCTCACTAAATCCTGTAACCCTACTGTGCATCTAATTTTTATTGTAAACTTCATCACTAAACACAATGTTCATTTTGTATACTCATGAATATACCAATAGGCCAAACAACGTGGTAATATGTTTTATTAAGGGATGGGTCACAGGTTATTGGAGATTTACCAAAACCTGGCTCCAATTGGATAACATACCTTGCTATAATTCATATGGCTCCAAGCACCACCACTCATATATGCACACCATCTTTGCCTCAGCAGTACCAAAAATGCCATTGCTTCCAAACCAATGGCCATCACTAACTATACAATCCCCCTTAAGGTGACAACACCTCTTTCAGCAAGACAAAACAATACATTTAAAATGTGGGACCATGGTAGCTAATGCAGGAACAGATTTAGATGCCTCTTCATCACTGCTAACTTAAGTAGGTCCCTTGACTTTTGACTAAATAGTCTTCCAGACGGAAGCGGTGTTGCACCCAAGGATGAGACGACTCAAGATTGCTGTACATCTTGCCTGCATGTGACCTGGAGGCTGCCACAATACAAGGTAACCTAACTGTCCTTTAGCCAAAGTTTTGAAACCTAATGCAAAATAAATCTATCTCACTGAGATCTGAATAACTAGGATGAATAACTAGTAAAGTCCCTAAGGATGGTTAGAATATTCCAGGACTCTATGATAACCCAGATTTCACCAAGTGTTGCAGCTACCATAAGTGCCTATTATTTAGATATAAAGTAGCACATATTTAATAGTGATACAACTGAAACTTGGAAGACCACTTGCTATATCTGTTACAATAGATATTTTCCATTATGTACACAAGCACAGGACAGTATTCCTGAATGTGACCTAAAAACACACAAGCCCCAGAATAATCTTACATCTGATGAGCATATTATTATTATTATTCAGTATATGAAACCTTTTCATATGGAACAAGTCCACAGGCCACTGACGTGAAAGTCGAGCCTCCAAAGAATATGGTATTCATTAGTAAGTGGTAAGAGGAAGTACAGTAAAGGGATACTGAAAGAAGAGATCCCACTTATTAAAAAAGAAAAAAGAAAAGATAAAAATGTATTAAAATGCAAGAAGAATAGTATTAGGATAGTAATGTATTGCATTTTCACTTGAACTTCTGAAGTTCCGACTGCACGACATCCTCTGGGAGGCTGTTCCACAGTCCAACAGCATGAGGAATAAAGGACCTCTGGAACTGAGAAGTTCAACAGCAAGGCACAATTACTGCATATTGGTGGTGCTGTTCAGTAAATCTAGTTGCTCTCGGCAGTTAAAGGGGGATCAGGGACCAGTCGTGAATGTGAAAGATCTCTGTTGAACAACAACTTATGAAAAAGTGACAAACAAGAGACCATCTGTGGATGGTCCAAGTCATAACTGCTACTGTTAGGAAACAGAAACCTACCACCACAATCCAATCTATCTAAAAGAGATAAAAAAAAAAAAACAAAGATAAACCTCTGGCAGATGCAGACATCCACACCAGAGAAAAGTATTGCAGACATCCACACCAGAGAAAAATATTGCAGACATCCACACCAGAGAACAGTACAGGCAGTCCCCGGTTTACGTCGGGTCCGGCTTACGACGTTCCGAGGTTACGACGCTTTTCAAATATATTCATCAGAAATTATTTCCCGGTTTACGACGCATGTTCCGGGGTTACGACACATCGTACGCCGATCCGACGGAAGAAATATGGCTCCAAAACGGCAGAATAATCACAATTTGAAGGTTTTTTTGATGAAAAACTCTATAAAAATGCAGTTTACATCGTTTTCAACGCACCCAAAGCATTAAAAATAAGGTTTTCTTATGATTTTCGACGATTTTCGACGATTTTTCGGTTTACGACGCGGCGTAAAAACAGAACCCCCGTCGTAAACCGGGGACTGCCTGTATTCCAGTACAGGAAGCACAAATTACCTAAAACAGGTTACACTGATTTTATCAGTTATAAATATATGAGGCCTTATGAATAATACCTAACTTTCATGTGGCATTTGCCAAAACTTCCATTAGATGTTTCTCAAAAGTTTTGCTGAAACTTCCATTAGATGTTTCTCAAAAGTTTTGCTGAAACTTCCATTAGATGTTTCTCAAAAGTTTTGCTGAAACTTCCATTAGATGTTTCTCAAAAGTTTTGCTGAAACTTCCATTGCATGTTTCTCAAAAGTTAGATGTGAATCAAAAGTTACACCTAGAACAGTCAAAGCTTCACTCTCAATCTGTAAAGTTTCATCCACCTGAAGGGGAGGATAGGGTGGGAAATCTGTATGAGATATGTTAATCAATAGTGTTTTTGTTTTACTAGAGTTCAACCTCGTATCCCACCAACTACACCAGTCACTGATCCCTAAGGATGGTTAATATATTCCAGGACTCTATGATACCCAGATTTCACCAAGTGTTGCAGCTACCATAAGAGCCTATTATTTAGATATGTACAACTGAAATTTTGGAAGACTGCTATATCTGTTACAATAGATACTTTTCATTATGTACACAACCAAAGTACAATATTCCTGAATGTGACCTAAAAACACACAAGCCCCAGGATAAATCCTACATCTGATGAGCATATTATTATTATTATTATTCAGTATACGAAACCTTTTCATATGGAACAAGTCCACAAGTGCCACTGACGTGAAATTCAAGCTTCCAAAGAATATGGTATTCATTAGGTAGTAGTAAGAGGAAGTACAGTACAGTAAAGGGATACAGAAAGAAGAGATCCCACTTACTAAAAAAGAAAAAAAATAAATTAGAGAAAGATAAAAATGTATTAAATTGCAAGAAGAATAGTATTAGGATAGTAATGCACTGCATTTTCACTTGAACTTATGAAGTTCCGACTGCACAACATCCTCTGGGAGGCTGTTCCACAGTCCAACAGTGTGAGGAATAAAGGACCTCTGGAACTGAGAAGTTCGACAGCAAGGCACATTTACTGCATATTGGTGGTGCTGTTCAGTAAATCTAGTTGCTCTCGGCAGTTAAAGGGGGATCAGGGACCAGTCGTGAATGTGAATGATCTCTGTTGAACAACAACTTATGAAAAAGTGACAAACAAGAGACCATCTGTGGATGGTCTAAGTCATAACTGCTACTGTTAGGAAACAGAAACCTATTACCACAATCTACTCTACTACCACAATCTACTCTATCTAAAAAGAGATAAATCTCTGGCAGATGCAGACATCCACACTAGAGAACAGCATTCCAGACATCCACACTAGAGAACAGTATTCCAGTTAAGAAAGTACAAATTACCTAAACAGGTTACATTGATTTTATCACTGTTATAAATATATGAGACCTTATGAACAACACATAACTTTCATGTGGCATTTGCTGAAACTTTCATTAGATGTTTCTATAAAGTTAGTTATGAATCAAAGGTTACACCTAGAACAGGTAAAGCTTCAGACTCAACCAGTAAAGTTTCATACACCTGAAGGGGAGGATGGGGTGGGAAACCTGTATGAGATCTGCTAATCAATAGTGTTTTCATTTTATTAGAGTTCAACCTCATATCCCACTGACTACACCATTCCCTGATCCGGTCCATGTCTTGACTGAGGCTGAGGGAAGCTTCATTTCTCACAAGTGGAGACTTTACTACATCAGAAGTGTTGCATCATTAGCATACTGAACAATTTTGTTTTCCAGGCCAACAACCACGTCACTTGTATACACTAAAAATAACAGTGAACCAAGAACACTGCTCTGTGGAACTACAGATACAGTAGGTCTTCAATAGGTCTTAGTTCACTAAAGATCCTGTCCACAGCAACTCACTGCTGCCTACCTGTAAGGAAATCTTGAATATCCAACCACTCCAAGATTCTGAAGTTTATAAATAAGTGCCTTGTGATTTACTAAATCAAAAGCAGCACTAAAATCTATTTGAATTATTATGCACTCAAAAACCCTTATCAAGGTTCTCTTGCAAATGGCACGTCATGTCTGAAAGAGCATCGCAGGTACCCATCTGCCTCCTGTGTGCATATTGACTATCAGCTAACAATCCTTTTGATTCCACATACTTATATAGTGGCTTAAAAATAAGTTTTTCAGCAACTTTGGAGAGCACAGGGAAAACAGAGGTTGGCCTGTAGTTACTGCAGTCAGCAGATATGCCACTCTTTGGAACAGGCACTGTATTACCTAAGCTTGCACCCATCCACAAAGACACTATGTTGATATAAAAACCTATAAAATCTAGTAATCTTGGAAGACAACACACTAGAAGCTTTTAAAAAATCAAAGGGGAGATACCACCAGGATTTTTCTACACCCCAGCTATCAAGATTGTCCAGAATTTTCTTAACATCCCCAGACCGAAATGCAAAATTTTTAAGAATAGGTTCAGAATGACAAGTATCAGGGAGAGGGACATCCTCAGCTAATAGCTTAGCTTCAAAAGCTCAATGAAGCTGTTCAGCCTTTTCCCTAGGGCCAGTAACCAATCTACCGTTATCTGTTAGTAGTGGCAGAATGGAAGAGCCTGACCCACAGATGGATGATGACAATTTGGTCCACCACAGATGAGGCTGACTAATTCCTTCAAGTTTCCTCTTTAAGGAATTATTGTAGTTTCTCTTGGCTGTATGGGAAGTTCTTGAACAATTTGTCTCCATGCGCTGAATTTGTTCTGTTAGTCATGATAGGCTCATCTACTTGTATCATCAAAACATGGCTGGTCATTTGTCGTAAATTTGATGACCTTTCTAGGGATATATCTTATTAAAATAGCCATCAACATTTCATTTACCTTCTTCTTGAGATCAGGATCTAATATAGCAACTGAAATATTAAGTGCCTGACAAGCTTCAATAATGCAATCCCAACTGGCTCTGGACTTCAGCCAGACAGTTTTTCCAGTGGTGGAATTAGGAATACATACTGATTGACAGATATGTCCAACTTAATGGTGCAATGATCAGAAGTGCCTATATATTCACAGATCTTGGACTTGACAATAGCTGGAACATCTGTGAATATTAGGTCTAATCAATTACCAGAAATGTGCATGGGTTCTTCAATTAGCTGGACAAAACTGGAGGATAGACAGAAGTCAAGAGCAGACTGGCCATGTTGATCTGTGGAATTTGAATTTAGCCACTCACTGTGTTTTGCATTACAGTCTCCACAAATAATGAATGAAGATTTTTAATCCTGTGACTGAGCCATACTAATCCTTTCCAATATTTGGATTGCAGTAAACAGCAAGTATGTAAACATTGTAGAACTTACTAAAAATTTTAAAACAAAAAACTTCATGGCAACTACTGAAAAAATTTTTTTGACAATAAATAGGTCATCCAGACTTAGTGTACAGCCATCCCTTGCGCATGTGGGATGTTACGACGTTAAGCAATCTATCCACTAATGGGAAAGCTAAACACTACTAGGGCCATTTCTATTCAGGAATTCAAGACTTTTTGGTCAACAAAAATTTTTTACCTACAATTTCTTCAATTAAAAATTTTTTACCTACAATTTCTTCCCGTGGACATCCACACCAAACTCTGACAAATGATCTCAATCACTATGATTCAGGATCAAAATTATGAAATTAAGAGATCTTACAGGGTTGCCAGTTTTTAGTATGCCCTGACAAAAGCCTATGTAACAGGAACACAAACTTTCTATTTAAACCACATTATTTACCAATTGATCATCAAAAGAATACACACTACTCTACTCCACACTGTTATGCAGAAATACACAAAGCTACAAATTCTTAAACATTACAACTGAAAATTCCAGTAACCAAAGACCCCACCAACACAATCTACAGCATGCAAAAGCTCATATAACATTTATGATAGTCTGTAATGATCACCCAATGTTTCACCAGTACTACCTACTTGTTTAACACTAACCACCACCATCTTAGCTTCACCCCTAGTTTGAGTGGTTTTTAATGAGTGCTGAACTGCTTATTTCATAATTTGTTTTGGCATATGTCTTATGGGTGGCTGCCGTTCCTGGCACTAACCTGCCACCCAAACCTCCATGTATCTGGACTTGGTAATTCTTAAAATTTACTATTATGAAAAATGTGCATCCCTACTGATCTATCCTTATCTAATACAAATTAATCTTACAAAGTACTGTATAATCAAAATACAGGTGGTGACATTAGCTTTGACTAATAGCAGCTCTGTCCCTCTGAACCTATTCCTTACCTTACATTTTAATGTAATGCTTCAAGGAAAGCCAATCAAATCACATTTTTTTATATTGGAATTTGTGCTCAAACAACATCCTTATAACAACCCCTGGTGTAATGTGTATTTAAAACTGTAGAAACATATTTCTCAAAACAATTCAAAAACAGATATTAAATACATCTTCCAGATTGGCAAATACACGTTTCCTGTACCAAGAGTGGGTGGGTACAATTTTACCTGTGCCCGTCACGTTCCCGCCCGTAAAGTGATCCTTAGAGCTGATATGCCAATGGGGTTATATCAGTCTGGCACCGTAATCTCATATCTTGCCAAACAGCCAAGTAGGGTTAATGGTCCCACTGAACCAACACCACAGTATGCAACCTTTTATATGGCAATTCATTTGGTTGAATAGTTCCACACAATAGCCTACAACCACAAGCTAAGCAACTACACACTAGCCAGATTCTCTGGAATTACCCAGTGGCTGTTTAATCGCAAACTTGGCAAAATAGTTTTCCACTCAACAAACATTGTTCATTTGAAGTAAATGAAATGAATACATAATGTTCATATATTCCTGTGTCCTCCCTTATCTATTTAAACCTAAATTTGTACACTTACTTGAGTAAACTTAAAAGATAGCTAATAGGAGTTTGTGCCTCGACTAAGCATAGCCTATTTGCCAAACCTGACTCAAGCAAGCCAGGATAAAATTGCATTAAAAAAAAATAAAGAACACCTAAACTGCTTGTCTTCACAATTCCGAATCATGCCAAGATTACATAAGCTAACAAACTGATTAGATTACCTTTACATTAATGTTAAGACTTGATGAGCACACTTTCATTTCAGGATTCAGCAACAGATTTATAAGTTGTGTTGAACTATGGCTAGGACAAGCTGCAGCCCAAGACGTATCAGGTAGAACATGGTCCATCAAAACTCTGAAAACACCAGTGCTATGAGAAACCTTGAATACTATACATCCATTAACAAGTAAAATGCTTGATACAAATAAAAAAAAAAAAAAAAGCTTTTACTCATACACACAACATCAATCTTACTTAAAATTTTTTTAGTTTTCAAACTCACTTAAAATCGAAAAAACTGATGATAAATAATGTAAAGCATCCGTAATAAACATCACACACACACAAACACTAATTGTATGACATCTGGGTAAAGTCTAGCAATAACAAAGTTTGTTTATTTATAACAAGGTATAAGTATGGAATGCATCCAACATATAATTCTGTTCTCCGGCAGTAACAGCCTATAGCTATTTTCTGTGTCAATGCAAATGCATAAAAATTTTTAGCTATTTTCTGTGTCAATGCAAATGCATAAAAAAAAATTTAAGTAGTACCTGTACTTTGCATGTCAGGGAAGCCAATATATTGAATGCCATCAACTACGTCACATGAACATATTAAAAACATTTGTTGAACTCACAAAATTACAGTTCCAAAGGATCAGATTGTGGCACCCTACTAGGGGTTTGGTTAGGATCAATCAACTGGCTTAACGTGCAATTCAAATTATATTATGTACACATAGACTAGGCTAAGAGTGGGGGCAATTTTCATAACTGATAAAATGCAGAAAGCATTAGGATGGGATAGACGATCTTATTTACCAGTACACCTTTTCCATAGGTTAGATTATATTATGGTGGGTAGTGGACGGCCACAAAAACAGGCCAAACCTAACCTTTCTTAGAATGCTGTACTGTAACCTCACCTAACCAGACCTTAAACTTCCTAACCTGACTTAGGGCACCATGCCCCGACCCGGTTGGAGGGGGATGGACCCCCAAAATAGCTCCAATCATGAATATCGGAAACAAATCGGTGGGACTAAACTTCCATTTGAACACGTACCCTTAGCCTTTAATCCCACTTAAGTGCCACTATGTTTGGTTCCCGGCCTGGTAATAATCATTTGTGGGCACTACATAAAAAGAAGCGTCACATCTTCACAGTTGACACGAGGCTTTATTCTGTTTACTTTCGGGAGTGTCAACTACCGCTCTAGAATAGACAGCATACAAATACTGTACTGCTTCCGTACAATGATTCATAGATATCATACTTGCATGTCTCATAGATATCTTACTTTACAAGTTCCACTTAACAACTGTTTCCTTTTTTATTCAGAAGTTGCAGATTAAGATTTTTTTTACATTATATTTGATGGACAATAATGAATGTAAATAATGAGTAAAAAAGCCACAATAATATACTTGATAAATTGTATATTTTAAGACACAAGAATATACAAAAAAGTTGGCTGAAGAGGACCGTTGCGCAAACGGTCGAAAGCTCCCTCGTTTTTATCCCCTTTTTTGTATATTTTTGTGTCTTAAAATATACAATTTATCAATTATATTATTGTGGCTTTTTTACTCATTATTTTCGATCACAATATAGTGATGCTCCACAGTTAATGAATGTAAAATCCCCATATAAAGGTCAAAGGTTAAATAATAAATATGTTGCTCCAATATGTAATAAAGGCCATTGTACAGAAAAAAATAGCAAAATTGAGTAGCCTATTGGTTTCTAACATTTTATTGAATAACTGTTGTTCCCAAGAAAATAACTGTATTGTAGCTAACAAAAAGTTGAATAAAGAGGGAAAGTTAAAAGCTTCAACTACCAAATAATAGCTGTATGTAAAAGACAATAATTAAGGTATTTCATTCACATATAGTAGAGTAAAGCAATGCACTGCCGTCTTGTATGTATAAACATTTTTTAAGACAATGATAAACATGTTTGTACTTCGGTATATACTATATTGTTACTGTAAATAAATTGTTTTGGTTCAGTATTTTATAATAATCTCTTAACCTGTGTTTCTAGTTAATATTATTTGGTGTACACAAATCAGTGTAGACGAAAAAAATAAGTATATAAATTAACTAATTGTGAGAGTTGCGAAATAATGAGCAGGAAGACAAGGGGCGTGTGGACGTCTGCATACTTCGCAGAGACCGCGGGTACAAAGATTTACAGGTGACCTGAGGTCAAACTATTTCTCTACAAAAACAGGACAGGTACATACAGAAAACAATGATTAATAATGTCTGATGTGGTACAAAAATACTCCATTACATATACATAATGCATGGTCACTTGAACAGACAATAAAATATACAATTCACAATAATGATATGTGTTCGGTCGACCCCAGGTCGAATGTGAAGGCGCCGCAGAAAACGGGATGTTCATTACAGAGAACGCGTTGAGCGGGGACTTTACAATACTCCTCCCCCAAGACGTACATAACGTCTGATCAAAGTAGGTATCTGCTGGGGCGACGGAGGGGGCCCTGCTTTCTCGATGTCAACTGGAGGGGGTGGTCGCCTTCCCTGGCGTCCTTTGGAGCAGTGTGTTGGGGTGCCTCCCTGCCTGTTTTCTGGGTTTTCCGGGGACGCCCATGACGCTTTCCTGCACTTGGGGCTGGAAGGGTGGTTGCTATACCCTGCGGGAAGCTTTGGGAACCGCCCCCGATGTCCTCCTCCAAGAATGCGGGCTTGAAGCGGTCTACCGGTATCCAGTCTTCCCTTCCGTGGACGGCTACCCAGAATGCCTTTTTGTTCCTTCCGAGCACGAGGAAAGGACCTCTGTAGGGCCTGGTTAAGGGTGGCCACACGGCATTGTCCCTGACAAAGACGTGGGTGGTGGAGGACAGACCGGGAGGCATGGAGGGGAACGTCCTGTTGGTGTATGTCCTCTGGCATGGGGCGAACTTCCCAACCCTGTCACGGAGCCTCTGCATCGCTATGTTGTCCCTGTCTTCTGCGACGAGTTCCCATGGGATTACCAGGGTCTCCCTGTAGACTTTTTCTGCCGAGGAGGGGTCGTTGGCTCTGGGGGCGGTTCTCAATCCAAGGAGGACCCAGGGCAGCTGGTACTTCCAATTCTCAGAGGTGCAACGAGCCATGAGGGACACCTTCAGGGACCTGTGGAACCTTTCCACTGTAGTGTAGTTAGGGAAATTAGATAGAAAGAGAGAGAGAGAGAGAGAGAGAGAGAGAGAGAGAGAGAGAAGAGAGAGAGAGAGAGAGAGAGAGAGAGAAATGTAGACAGTAGAAGAAGTAGAAAGAGAGAGAGAGAATAACACCTAAAGCTGTTGTTATTACCGTGGACTAAAGATATGCTGACCAAAATAAAAAGTTCTTGCACGAACTCGAAACAGTGAGCGAGTATATCGCTCCTAAAGCCATAAAACCGATTGTAAAAGCTGGAAGCAGTGGCCTCGCGATTAGCGTAACCAAGATAAAAATCTATGCTATCAATAGAAAGTTTCTACATAGCCTATATACGCTACCACTGTACATGTTTTCCGTTCAGATATTGGAGAAGCAAATAAAGAAACGACTGCGAAGTCATGAGTCAGCACAGCCAAAAAGCTAACATCAGCCAGCTCTATAACCCCGCCTTCAATAGGAGGCGTTTTCATGGAAATTCCAGGAAACTGGGGGCTGGACAAAGTGATGTACTTCAACACCCTCCAATCAAACATTCTAGGGAGGGGTCTTTCACACCCCCTCCTAAGATCATCTCCAATCAAATCCTCTAAGGGAAGATTTGAATCACACCCACCACAGTCCTTCCCAATCAACTGTTTGAAGGGGAGGCCTTGCAGATAATTCCTTCCAATAGGACTAGAAGGAGGTGGAGATTGCAGATAACAAGAAATCCAGGGGTTCGAGAGATGGGAGTGCAAGAGATGAGGAGATTCGAGCAGTATCCACCAGGGAGAGTAAGTCTCCCCTCGCTTTCGTGTTCCCCATATAGACTGAGACTGAGTTAAACTAATTTCTCAAGAGTGATTTCGTTTATACCACTGTAACATGTTAATTTGTACTGATCTCATTTATAAGTCAAAGTTCATTATTAAAGTGAAGAAATTACAGATCTCGTCTCTATATGCCTCCCTGAGAGATATCAATACTTTAGGATAATTAACTTCAAAGAACAGACATTTAAGAAGAAAGAGAGGCGCTGTGGACACACACAGAAGAATATCGAAGGTAAGAAAGTGGAAGACTAAATAATACGTAAAGGGACGCATAACAAAAGAATGGTGGCAGCGGTGGGATCCAGAAGGCGAGACGAAACAAACGAACATTAACGAAATTATCTGTGCAATTACTTAAGTTACAGTGAAACGAAATTCTACAAAACGAACTTAGATTTTACGATAGCGAGCAATTATTATACGAAGAAATAAAATCCTACAAGAGAGCGTCGAGATCAAAAGTGAATAAAAACGGTATTGGTGCGTTCCGAAGAAACAAAAACATTTAGAACTGTTAGCGTCAACAAATTGAGCCAGACCACGACAACCATAACAGGAACAGTGTTTGGGAAATATCATTACGAGGTGACTGAAAACAACACAGAGAATTTTCAACGAGACTACGACGGCAAAAACCCACAGTGAAAAAACAACAACTTGGAGGTTTCGCAATAGCAACAGCCGTAAGTTATCGAGAAATGAAATTACTGTTCTCTCTCTTTAAATGTGTGAATAAGTGAAGATTTTTTTTTTACATCTTTTTATGAGATTGAAAATTAAGAAAACTCTCTCTAGTGAATAAAATTTTTTTTGCATAAATACCAGTATTACTCTCTATGATAATTAATTATTTAGTAAATAATTTAGATAGGGAATTAGTTATTTTTTTTTACTCGGTTGGTGGTGAATATTTGAGAAGTTATATATAAATTTGTGTACTCATTGTGATGAATTTTTGATGATATGATGGCCATTTTCATATAAGATTTTCTTTTGTGTACTGAAGGTTTTACTTGTACACTTGAACTTAGTGGAGAATTTAATATTTTTTACTGTGATAATTTGACAAATTCTTTTAATTTTGGTAAAGTATACAAATTTTTTTTAATATAATTAATGTATTCTGATTGAATAATTAATTTTTTTTTTTTGAGATGCAAAGGGTGTTCGATGAATTACTGAACACAGTTAGACATTCACAATACGATTTAAGACTGTCGACACTTAGACGTAGCCGAATTTCAAGACTAAATTCTCACTTCTGTTGTAGTGCAAGGAAACACTAACAATAATAACACAATTAACCAGAATCAAAATAGTGTTAATCATTCTAATACTAATAACAGTAATAATAATAGCAACAATACTAATAATACTCGCACCTTACAATTTCGCAATACGAATCAAGCAGCCGTAATAACAACAGCCACACGCTTCTGTGGACAGGTGGATGATTCAAATCCCGACAAAAGTAGACTCAAATCCTATACTGTAAATCATTGGCTCGCAGACGCAGACAGTCGCATAACTTCAGAGGGAATAACAGATGAAAGAGCTAAAATAAATGAAGCCTTGTTGCTTGTCAGCTCAGAACATGGAGACGCTCATAAAACTTTGAATTTCACAAGTTTTAGCAAACTTAATAACTATGTAGAATTTGAAGAAATTTGTTTATCACTCTGGGAACCAGTAAATAAGACTGACAGTTTGTATAACATAACTAGATTCCTTAACCCGCAATATAAAACAATTGCTAATTTGTACGCAAGCGTGGAGAATGCAACAGAGAAAATAACAGAAGACTTAAAAAAAACAGGCATTACAATAGGAGATAAGACACAGTTTGGAGATAGTGCCAGTAACTTAGTTGAGCTAAGACATGTTTTAAATTACTTGTCATTTGGAACAATATATAATGCCCTTGGAGAAGAGGAAAAGAAGGCTTTCAGAAAAATAAAACTTGATCCCAAGAAAACCAGCCTTCAAACATTGAAGACAATGAGAGAAGAAGTACAAAAGAAAGAGAATAATCTATCCAAGGAATTTGTGGGAATAACAGAAACACAAAATGAAAGGAAAGTCAGAAACAAGAATCCTACTTTTAAAACGAATAATAAGTTCTATGATAATTCCAGACAAGTAGGGAACAGACCAAATACCTTCCAAGGAAAATATGCCCAAAATACTAAAAGAAAATGGAATCCAAATCAGAAAGGAAGATATAATCAAACAAAGAGTGGGCCTCCAAAACCTTATAAATATGGTCAAATCTCAAACACAAATAATTCAACACAAGTGAACTATTCCGCTCAAGGAGCGAAATCAAAATCAGCCTGTGAAAACTGTGGGTATACAAATCATTTTACAAACGAGTGTAGAAAACCTAGAATCTGCACGGTTTGTAAGAAAGTAGGACATTTAACAAAGAATTACTGGTTTAGAACACAAGAAGGGAATAAAGAAATAGTTGAATTAAGCAGTAATCGCTCAACATCAAATGTCTTCAAGTCAATGACAATTTATCCCTACACGGAATACCACAAGAAAGTCCCTTCAAGAAGATAATATAAAAGTAGAAGAATTAGCAAAAAGGGGAAGTGAAGGTTCATCTGCACTATCCTATTTGCAGAGTAAAAAAGTTGTATTTTCCATGGAAGAAGAAGAAATAATCAGAAAGGATTTACCTATCATTAAAGTTCCAATAAACAATAAATTGTGTACTGTACTTATGGATTCAGGTAGTACTGCAAGCATAATTGATAAACATACATTAACAAATTACTTAGGCGTTAAAGAAACGCTAATTCAGGGTCAAAGCAAAATAATAAATGGAGTAGCGGGTAAACAGATTAAAAGTTTAGGAAATGTGAACTTACAAATAGACCTTTCATCACATAAAACTGTTGAAAGTTTTATAGTTCTAGAAGACAGATTTTTTCCCGCACTGGTGTTGTTCTCATTTAATTTAATGAAGAGATGTGGAATCGTCCTAGACTGCAGAGAAGGAAGAATTAACCTGAAACAAGATAATAAAAAGAGCGTATGCTTTACGCTTGAAGAAGTTTCACCCAAATCTGATCAATTTGTCTGAGACGACTTCAACAAGCGAGAAAGACATACATAAAATAAATTATCATCAAGAGAACAATCAAAATAAAATGGAAAGGAATAGAAAGGAGGAATTCCCACAATTACAGACTAGAAACGGAAGAAGATGTGCACATCCAGAAATTATATCCTCCAAAGAAAGAAATGACCCAGAAATAAATAATGGTGATCAACAAGGTTCTGAATATGACGAAAAACAAGGCGTCTGTGATGATAAATATGCAGAGATAAATACAGACAGTTATAGCAATGTAGTAATTAGTTGTGATAATGAAAGGAAATTATTAAATGAAGATGTAAATGATATAATAGCAATAACTGAAGAAAATAGTGTAGATGCAGGACATTGTTACTTTGCAGAGATAAAGGACGAAGAAATATGTTGCGTAAGCACTGCTGATGATAATAAAGTACAATTCGTATTAAATAGACAGGTAATTTTGCATCCAAAGTGTTCAACAAAAATACATCTAAGAGGAAAAGAAGAGATAGAAGTTAAAGATGTTCTTTTACTAAATGAAGAGTTACCAGAATTTGTCAGGATGGATAATTCTTTAGTCCACATGAAGGGTAGTACTTGTGAAGTTTATGTCCAAAACTACTCAGATAACAAACTAATACTATATGCAGGCATTGTCTTTTGCAAAGGAATACCTATTAACAATCCATTACTAATATTAGAAGAAAAAGCATTTTTCTCTGTAACTGGTCAAAGATCTGAATTAAGCAAAGAAGTGAATAAAACAGATTTTCCAGAAAACAAAGATAAATTAATTCAGGTATTAGAAAAATACAGAGATGTAATAGCTATAGAAGAAGACAAATTAGGTAGAACTAATGTCCTAAGACATAAAATTGTGTTAGATGATGGAACAAAACCATTCTTTATCCCTAAGTACAGATTACCAAAAAGCCAAAGACCCATAGTTGATAATTCGATAGAAGAAATGAAGAAAGATGGGGTAGTCATTCCTTCTAAATCTCCATATAATTTTCCATTACTACTTGTTCCAAAGAAAGATGGAAATTGGAGACTTGTGATAGACTATAGAAAGTTAAATTCCAACACCATCCCAGATAGAATGCCAATGCCAGTGATTCAAGATATGTCAGCTCAATTAGGAGGTGCAAAGATATTTTCATCTTTAGATTTACTTAGTGGATACTGGCAAGTACCTTTAGACGAAGAGTCGAAACCATACATAGCCTTCAGCACACATGAAGAACACTTGCAATTTGAAGTCATGCCATTTGGACTCACTTCGGCTCCTTTAACGTTTGTTAGATTAATGCTTCAGATACTGGGGGACAGAAAATGTTGCAGTTTACTTAGATGATGTTATCATTTTTAGCAAAGATTTAGAAAGTCACCTCAAAACTTTAGAAATAGTCCTAGAAAGATTAAGAAAGGCAGGATTGAAAATCAAATTAAAGAAATGTCAATTCTTAATGAAATCCTTGGAATACTTAGGTCATGTAATTAGTGAAGATGGCCTGCGAATGCAAGCCGGCAAGATAAAAGCAATAGTTGAATATCCACCTCCTACAAATTTGAAAGCATTGAGACGATTCCTAGGAATGGTAGGCTACTGTAGACCTTTCATTAAGGGTTTTGCTACAATAGCCAAACCATTAACAGAATTAACAAAGAAAGATGTCAAATATGAATGGAATAAAGAACAAGAGGCAGCCTTCCAAACACTAAAGAGTAAAATGACCAGGAATCCTATACTAGTCTACCCAGATTTCTCCAAAGCCTTTTACTTAGCCTGTGATGCCTCAAGTACCAGGCTAGGAGCTGTATTATTACAAAAGGACAAAACAAGAATGAGAGCAGTATATTATGCCAGTAGAGTCTTAAATGCAGCAGAGAGGAATTATAGTACAATAGAAAGAGAATGTTTAGCATTATACTGGGGGTTAAAGAAATTTAGGCACAATCTTAGGACATAAAGTCAATGTACTTACTGATCACAAACCCATTTGTGATTTGTTTAAGAAGAGAACTTTTACAAATAACATGAAGTTCAATAGATGGTTCATCAGTGTGTTAGAATTTGCCCCAGAATTCAGATATATCCCAGGAAAATTTAATACACTAGCAGATGCATTATCCAGATCCCAAGAAGAAACAGAGAAATGTATAGCCACTAATACTTTTTGTTTTGGCTGTCAAGTAGCAGACTTAGATTTAGAAAGAGTACAAATACAACAAGGGATGGATACAGAAATCAGGCATATAATAGGACAATTAATGACAGATGAATCTTTAAAACCTGATTTTGTTTTAATCAATGGTTTATTATATAATTTGTTTTAATCAATGGTTTATTATATAAAAGACCAACAGAGAAGAATAGTTATTCTCGTCTATAGGCTACATCCCAAAAACACTAATCAGAGAAGTTTTAGAAATAACCCACTCACACAAGTTAGCAGGACATCCTGGAATCAAAAAGACAAGTAGAATCATAACCAGAAATTATTTTTGGCCACATTGTAGTGAAGATGCCAAAAAATTTGTACAAAATGGTGTAGTTTGTAACAGAAATAAAGGTAACGTAAATCCAAAAGCTCCACTTGAAAAATATCCATCAGAGCTGAATCCATTTCAGGTCATATCAATGGATTTTTTAAGTCCATTTCCTACCACTGTTAGAGGGAATAAACAAATATTAGTCTTTTTAGACTATCTAACAAGATATGTAGAGATTGTACCAGTATGAAACAGAGATGCAATTACAGTAGCAGAAGCTCTTAAATCTAGAATTATTACGAGACATTCATGTCCACAACTTCTTTCTGATAACGCAGCTGAATTTACTAGTGAACTTTTAAGAAAATTATGTGAATTTTATGAGATAAATAAATGTCAAATAACAGCATATAAACCAAGTTCAAATGGAGCAGTAGAAAGAACAAATCGTAAAATAAAGGATATCCTGAAAACTTTAGTTAAACCTAATACAGAAGACTGGGATTTAGCTTTGGAAGACGTACAGTTTACTATAAACAATACTGTAAATGAAACAGTAGGAGAATCACCACACTACTTACTATATGGATACCAAAAAAGACTCCCTAATACCTTACTAGATGATGCCACACCACCCCGACATACTTATAATCATGATGACTATGTTGCATGGAAAACTAGACGTACGTATGAAACGATCAAACAGACGAGGACTAGACTTAAAGAATCTTAAAATGTCCAGGCAAGGTACTATGACAAAAATACAGCTAAACCAGACATTGTAGTAGGTGCTCAAGTATGTGTTCAGAATCATATTCCAGAAGGTCCTAATGTAAAAGTGTTTCCAAAGTTTCATGGTCCTTATAGAGCATTAGAAGTGTTAAAATGAAATAAGCTAAAGGTCAAAAGTGAGTGATCTAAAAGAAAGAATTGTTCATAACAATCATGTAAAGGTAATAAAAACAGACGCTTGGTCCAATAAAAGAATAGTTGAATTATTGAAAGAAGATAAGCAGGAACAAACAAGTCAAAAATATAACTTAAGAAAAAGATAAATTTATGTAAAATGTTGAACTGTCATATATAAAAAATATATGTAGACATTAAAATACCTCATGTATATAGAATATCTGATAAGGCTTATTCTTATCATAACCCTACTTTATGTGTCATCCGAGGTGGTGATCCGGAAGGGCGCACTACTAGAGAAAAAGGGATCTTTTAAATTAATCAAAGATTTGCGTGTAGTAAGTATAGATGTTACCTCAGTGCTTATCAATGAAATGACGTTGAGAGATGTTCAAAAGGAACTCAAACTAATAATCCAAAGAAGTGATAATAACAGTGCCTTACCACTGTTGGAAAAATTAGATAATGACATAGGAAGTGTGTTAAATACAAGATCCAAAAGATCCCTCTTACCTTTTATAGGAACAGCACTTAATCAACTGTTTGGTGTAGCAACAGATTCTAATGTAGAACAGGAAACGGCCCGCATAGATAAATTACAAAGTTGGGCAGCAACAAGAGGCATTGTCCTTAACAAAATTGTCACTTCACAAAACTTAAATAACCAAGAGTTAGAAAAACTAAAGATATACATTAACACAGTGAACAAAAACATTACTAAAGAATTGAATATGTCAGAAAATCAACAGTTTTTGAGTACTTTCATTAGTAATGTTAAAACTCTCTTACAAGAACACAGAGACATGTTAAATGCCATTTTGTTAGCCTGTAAGGGAATATTAAGCCCAACATTAATTACTCCCAGGGAGCTAGAAGGCATAATTAATGATTTTTTGGTACAGGGACATTATACCCCTATGGTAAAGGATGTCATGATTTACTATAACCTAATAACCACCAAGGTGGTTAAAAATAAAATTATTTTAGTGTTACCATTTAATCAAAAAGATGCAGATGTACTGATGTCCATGCATCCTTCCCACATGTTGATAAAGGAAAATGTAATAATTTCCAATGTCAACAACGTCCATTTTACATTAGAAGAACATGGGTTAATGATGTCATTTATTACTGATGTTCAATTAAAGGATTGCATAATTTTAAGGGATAAGGAATACATCTGCAACCTTGACAACCTTTACGAAACTACTAATGCCTATCCTTGTGTTCAAGAAATAATTGAAAACAAAAATCAAGAAACAAAATTGTGCACACAATTATCCAAACACAATTTTGTTTCCATCCTAGTAGAACAGTCAATTTTTGTATTTTCACTAAATACTGTAACAGCAATAATTAACTGCCATAATATAAGTACTGAAATTAATTTCAGTAATGTTCATGCTTTTGATAAGTCTTGCAAGTTAGTTATCCCAAATAAATTATATTATGAACCTCATGTTTTTACAGAAATTATTTATAATAAAAATGTCCCATACACGAACTATTCTAATGACATTAAGAAGTTTCAATTGTCTCAATTAGAGTTGAAACAACTGAATGAGTTACCATTGGTAGATGAGTTTTTCTGTTACAAAGAAAATGTTTCACCAATTCTATCTCTGCTCAATTTGATCATAATATTAACTGTGATTGTAGTGTTTGCAATTTTAGTCAAGCGTGTAGTGATTTCAAATATTGAAAAGATTATAAAAGAAATAAAAAGGGCCAATGAAGAATAAAAATGATCTTATAGATATGATTTATTGCTAATTTCTTTATATGTTGTTGATTTCATTATGTATTCACTGTTGCAATTAACCATTTTTTTTACAATGTAATAGTTCATTATATATATATATATATATATATATATATATATATATATATATATATATATATATATATATATATATATATATATATATATATTATTTTAACTGGTGACTCATTGTATAGTGTCTGAGTTTTCTACAATATATTCTTGATTTGATTTTTAACATTGGTACGTTGACACAATTTGTGCAATTTATTTTTCAGAGTATTACTTTGTGGGCAATTGTATGAGTGCTTTATTTTGTGTGTAGGTTTACACTTGTCCATTGAACTGTAATTTTATTATCACACTGAGGGCAGTGTGAGGTAGCGTGACCAGGTGGTGTTAGGGAAATTAGATAGGGACAGTAGAGAGAGAGAGAGAGAAACATAAAAACTTATAAAGAAAGAAAGAGAGAGAGAGAGAGAGAGAGAGAGAGAGAGAGAGAGAGAGAGAGAGAGAGAGAGAGAGAGAGAGAGAGAGAGAATAAAGGAGAGGCAGAGAGAACAATGATCATGCCTAGGTTGTTGTTGCTGAGAACTAAGACGTGCTGACTAAAATAAAACTTCCTCCACGAACTCAAAACAGTGAGCGAGTATATCGCGCCCAGGGCCATAAAACCGATCGTAAAATTTGGAAACTGTGGCCTCGCGATTGAGCTTACTCAAGTAATGACTCAGCACCGCCAAAAAGTTAACATCAGCCATCTCTACAACGCCGCCTTCAATAGGAGGCGTTTTCATGGAAATTCCAGGAAACTGGGGGCTGGACAAAGTGATGTACTTCAACACCCTCCAATCAAACATTCTAGGGAGGGGTCTTTCACACCCCCTCCTAAAATCATTACCAATCAAGTCCTCTAAGGAGAGGTTTGAACAACGCCCACCAAAGTCCTTCCCAATCAACTGTTTGAGGGGAGGCCTTGCAGATAAATCCTTCCAATAGGACAATGGAAGGAGGTGACGATTGCAGATAACAAGAAATCCAGGGGTTCGAGAGCCAGGAGAGTAACTGAGGAGACCAGATTCGAGTTAACATTCACCAGGGGGAGTTACGTCTCTCCTTGCTTTCGTGCTTCCCAAATAGACTGAGCTAACTGTTTTAACAAGGGTGATTTCGTTTGCATAACTGTAACACTAATGAGCAAAATGACCAGGAACCCTGTTTTAGTTTATCCAGATATTTCCAAAGACTTCTACTTAGCTTGTGATGCCTCAAGTACAGGACTAGGAGCTGTATTGTTGCAAAATGCTAAAACTAGAATGAGGGCAGTATATTATGCTAGTAGAGTTCTAAATCCAGCAGAAAGAAACTATAGTTACACAGAAAGAGAATGTTTAGCTTTATACTGGGGTTTAAAGAAATTTAGACACATACTCTTAGGTCATAAGGTAATGTGCTTACTGATCACAAACCCATTTGTGACTTATTTAATAAGAGAGCTTTTACCAACAACATGAAGTTCAATAGATGGTTCATTAGTGTACTAGAATTTGCCACAGAATTCCGGTATATTCCAGGGAAATTTAACACCTTGGCAGATGCATTATCCAGATCTCAAGAAGAAACAGAAAAATGCATTAGCACTAATACCTTTTGTTATCGTTGTCAGGAAGTAGATTTAGATCTAGAAAGAGTGAAAATACAACAAGAAAATTATCCAGAAATCAGACAGATAGTAGGACCATTATGACAGGTGAATCTTTAAAACCTGATTTTCAATTGATAAATGGATTGTTGCATAAAAGGCCAACAGAGAAGAATGTTATTCTTGTCTATTCATCCCAAAAGCACTAATCAGAGAAGTTTTAGAACTAACACACTCATATAAGTTAGCAGGACATCCTGGAATTAAAAAGACAAGCAGAATCATAACCAGAAATTATTTTTGGCCACATTGTAGTGAAGATGCCAAAAACTTTGTACAAAACTGTATAGTTTGTAATCAACATAAATGTAACGTAAATCTTAAAGCTCCACTTGAAAAATATCTATCAGAATTAAATCCATTTCAAGTAGTCACTATGGACTTTTTAGGTCCATTTCCAACCACTATTAGAGGAAATACACAAATATTAGTCTTCTTAGACTATTTAACTAGATATGTAGAAATAGTACCAGTAAGAAATAGGGATGCAAATCTTAAATTTAGAATTATCACAAGACATTCATGTCCAAAAGTTCTTCTTCCGGACAATGCTGCTGAATTTACTAGTGATCTTGTAAAGAAAATATGTGAATTTCATGCAATAAATAAATGTCTAATAACAGCCTACAAACCAAGTTCTAATGGGGCAGTAGAACGAACTAATCGTAAAATAAAGGATATCCTGAAAATTTTAGTGAGCCCACGGACTGAAGATGGCAATAGAAGACGGTACAGTTCACATTGAATAATACTGTAAATGAGACAATGGGAGAATCCCCACATTATTTGCTATATGGTTGTCAGAAAAGAATGCCTAACACATTATTAGACGATGCAACACCACCTAGACATACTTATAACTATGATGACTAAGGTGCATGGAAGACCAGACGTACTTACGAGACAATCATGGAAACAAGGGAAAAATTAAGAGAGGTTCATAACATTCATGCCAGACATTATAATAAAAGTACCATTAAACCAGACATTAAAGTAGGTACTCAAATTTTGCACAAAATCATGTTCTAGAAGGGGCAAATATAAAGGTATCTCCCAAATTCACTGAACCATATAGAGCTGCAGAAGTGTTAAAATTAAACAAATATAGAGTAATCAATGAAAGTGATCTAAAGGTAAAAGTAGTTCACTGGATTCATATAAAAGTAGTAAAAACAGATCCAAGGTCCTCTGAAGATATAGATAACATAAGACATGAAAATGGTGTAGATAAAGTTGAAACCCAAAGATATAATCTGCGAAGCAGACATTGTTAAGTATGTATATGTGTGTATATGTATGTTGGTGTTGAACTAAAAATATCATAATTGTAATATATGTAGTGAAACACATAATAAAGAAAATGTCATAAATATAATTCATGTAATGAAAATATCATAAATATAATATATGTAGTGAAAAATATATAAAATAAAATGTCATAAGTATAATGTATGTAGTGAAAATAAAAATAAAACATATATACATATATATATATATATATATATATATATATATATATATATATATATATATATATATATATATAATCTGATAAGAAAGAGGTAATTTTTGAAAAGACATGCAAAAATAATGATAAAACATTAAATGCAATTCAAAGAGACATTAAATAAATTTTTGCAGAAGGGTGATAATGACAGTGTTATTCATTTCTATTTTGTTATTCATTTGTGTTTTGAGCCCAACACTAATCACTCCTAAAAGAATTAGAAAACATTGTTAAGTTTCACATCATGGAAAAAACACTTTTAGCCACTTGTAGAAGATGTATTCATGTACTATAATTTAGTAAGTGCCAAAGTGTTTTATGATAAGATTATTTAATTGTATCTTTCAACACACAGTATACCCATTTCCTATGATGATGAGGTTTATGTGTTTTCTATAGATACTGTTGTGGCTGAGGTTAAATGTCACAACATAACTACAGAGGTAAAATTTAAGAATGTTAAATCTTTTACAACATCCTGTTAAGTAATTAACCCTAATCAATTGTACTGCGAACCTCATGTTTTCACAAAATACACCTTCAATAAACATGCGCCATATGAGAGTTATTCACAAAAAATTGATGAATTTAAGTTGTCTCAATTAGAATTAAAGAAACTTGACAATTTGAACTGTGTTGATGAATATTTCTACTGTAAAGAAACTGTCTCCCCAGTTTAATCATTGTTCAATCTAATGCTAATAGTGGTATTTGCTATTTTATCCATAATTATAGTAAGGAATCTTGTGATCAGAGAAGTACAAGAGATTTTGACAGAATTAAGAGGAAACAATGACTGATAGTTGATGTTAACATCATGTATACAGTATATTAATATTGTATTATTTTTTTCATGCAAATGAGGTACTGTGCTCTTATTGTGTTTGATTACAA
>NC_089788.1:8195501-8205501 GCF_040412425.1 Macrobrachium rosenbergii | reverse complement strand
TTCCGAGGCACCTCCTCCACTTGCTTCATTCCAACTCTTGGAGGAGTGTTTTAAGGAATTCCTGTTGATTATTGGGTGGTATTTGCTCCTTGTAGGACGTCTCTAGGTCCCTGGCATTGATGGCATTTGATTGGCCACAACATCTAGGCCTGACCTGTGGGAGTGGCTTATTTCCTTGGGCTCTCCTTTGAAGGCAAGGGGGTGAGGGGTGTCTTCTCACGCCTTAAACTAACCATATGCTTACGGGCCTTCCCCTCGGAGACCTCGTGGATTTCGAAGGCACGGCCAAATGCAATTTCTCTTAGCGCCTCGTCAGTACTTGTGTTCTTGAAGTTGCGGTTGACGACTTGTTTTTACAAGAGGAGAGATTTATGTGAGTTTATGGTCCCTTCTACAGACCTAAGTGGAAATACTATATTTCCACTTCGAAAAAATACGTTTTCTCTGTTCTCTCGATACAGTCTCGACTATGCTGCCTAACTGGCTCCTGACAGTTCTCTAAATAAACAAAACAGCATGGACTATGAGGGCTACTAACAATGTGCACATTATGCATGACAAATTCCTTCTGTGAGTCTAGCTTTAAATATTAAAACAATCGTACATGATGTATAAAAGAGCAAAGAAATATTAGCAGTTATCTATCCAAGTTACATTTGGATTTACTCAGCCCTCATACCTAGCTGCCCATCAGGTGGATTTTAAATTCTTAAAAGTAATCAAAATGTACAATCAAATGACGGCACTCTTCATTTCTTGGCCGTTCTTCATGGATTTCTTGGGCTCGATGCTATAAATGAGTGTCCTTACTTGTATCTTGGGTGTATTCAAACACTGTGTAACTAATATGTGTAACTTACTTTTGTACATGTTGCTCGACTTTATCAGTGTAAGTATAAACATCCATTTGCATAAGAAACTTCTACATTTTTAATGTCTAACTCAAAGGTATGACTGGCAACTTGAGTAGGGAAAGCAAAAGTAGTACTTATGAATATCCTTGTAACTGGCAAAACAAATTAGTTAGTCTTCACTAGTTAAGGTATCTTTAAGAAATGGATATTGTAAACGTGTTACTTCTACAGGAAAATAAGTAATTGCTATTTCTACTTCTATGCTGACATGTTATGGGTTATGCCAAGACTTCTCCTTGATGAGGCATCCTTAAAGTATTAAAAAAATCTTACAAACTGCATCTCTCATTCCTTTTACTTTTTACTTCTATGATTAGTACACCGATATAAATATTCGTGATTTGAAAACAAGATTCTCATTGAAATCATTTAATACCTGTCTTAACCTTCTACCTCATTCTTCTATTAGTGACAGTGGGTTGCAATTCCCTAAAAATGACTGCTAACCCTTCTGACTTTAATACGTTACATTTCAGAAGTTTTACTTTACCTTCCTGCTTCCTAAGTATTTCCTCTCAGTTGAAGAAAAAGTAAATACGAAGTTACGGCGCCTTAACCCCAAACCCTTTTTGCTACAAAACCAACTAATTAAAGTAAGAATTTCAACATTATGAAAAGAAATGTTTTCATTACTAAGTCAACCAATGAAGGTAAACTCAGCAATAAAGAATTCAAATACAGGGAATAATAGGATGAATTGATGGGTTTGACCTTATCATTATTACTGAAATGTGACTCTTCTATTTCTTAGGTTATATCTAGTTTTTTCTTCTGAAATATCTTCTAATTCTTCAGTCAATTCTGCCTCTTTGACTTCTTTGGTTCTCTTGACTTTGTCTTTATTTATCCAAAATCCTTCTTCTTCTAATGATTTAGCATATGTGGAAGGTATTAGGTTATTCATTTTCTTCACTTTTACCTTAGTTTCTTGTACATCTGTGACCTTGTATGGCCCTGTAAATTTGGTGGCTAACTTATAATTAATACCACTTCTTACTTCCTTCTTGATGTAAACTTCATCGCCTATCTTGTAATCTACTGGCTTTAACCCTTCTTGATGCTTGTCTATGGGGCATCCAATTCTGTTACTTAATTCTACTCGTTCCTTTTGACTATATCCTCTTTTATTTTTTACAGAATTGAAGATCTCCTTTAAATCTTCATCACTTTTTTGTTCACTTATGAAATTTTGTCGTGAAAGTTCTTCTGTGTAATGCATGGTAAATACATTGCTTATGAACTCGCCCTGTTCTACTTCGTGACCTATCATGTTTATACTGTCACCTTGTGTACTATGCCTTGGTAAGGCGTCTGCCGCTTTATTGGCCTTCCCTGGAATATATTTCAACTCTAATGTCATAGTCTTGGGCTGTCATAAACCAACGAGCTCTACGTCTGGAAAAATTCGGATTCTTAAGCATTTCTACTGCGGCTGAATGATCAGTGAAGACTTATCTTATACCCAGATATGATATACCTGAAGTGTTTTAAAGCGTCTATTATGGCTAAGGACTCTAGGTCTGTTACTGAGTGGTTGACTTCTGTGGGCTTTAGCTTTCTACTGTAATATGCTATAGCATTATATTTGCTATCATGTCTTTGCATTAAGCATGCTCCTATGCCAGTGCGGCTTGCATCTGTAGCTAAAATGAATTCTTTACTGAAGTCTGGGAAACTATGAATGGGAGAATGCGTTAACCTTTCCTTTAGTTCATCAAATGCTTCCTGTTACCTTGTTTTCCATACAAATGACACATGTTCCTTTTATAACTCTGTCAGCGGAGCGGATATTGTTGCAAAATTCTTTATATACTTGCGGTAAAAACCCGCTAATCCCAAAAATGACTTCACATCCTTCTTACACTGAGGTGTAGGATGCTCTCTGATTGACTTAATCCTCAAGTCGTTTAATTCCACACCCTTTTCGCTTAATGTGTGTCCCAGGTAGTCTATTTTCCTTCTAAAGAAATTGCACTTCTTTAACTTCAATTTAAGATTCGCCTTCCTCAGTCTCTTAAGTACGTCTCTTACCAGTTTTATGTGTTCTTCAACTGTATCTGTTGCTATTATCAAATCATCTATATAGCAATGTACTGTACATCCTTGCCTAATAAATCACCTAAAATCTTATCCATTAACCTCACAAAGGTTACTGGGCTTGACTTCAGACCAAAAGGCATTCTCACATATTGATATCTACCGTTGCTTGTACTAAAGGCAGTTAATGGTTTACTTTCCTTGTCCAAAGGAATCTGTAAAAAATCCTTGCAACAAATCTATTGTGGTAAAGTATTTCTTGGATCCGATCGTTGTGATAAGATCTCTCATAGACGGCATTGGATAAGGATCATTTTCAGTTATCTTGTTTAACCTTCTGAAGTCTACCACTACTCTGTAGGCTTTATCCTTTTTTAGAACTAGCAAAAGTGGGAACGACCATGGAGACTTTAATGGTTCTATTATTCCTTGTCTATCCATTTGTTGAACTTCTCTTTCAATGATCTCCTTCTGGGAATGGGCTACTCTATAGGTTGGCATGTAGATTGGCTTTGTGTTTGGTGGGATGTCTATTTTATGTGTTATCTCACCTGTATTACCCAATGTATCGCCATCCTTAGCGACTATGTCTTGGTATTCACTTAGCAAATCTGTGAGTTTCTCTCTAGCACAATCTTCCTTAATCTCTTTCAAATGAGACCCTATCTTAGCTCTTCTCAGTTTTATGTCCTGGGCAGAAATTTCAATTTCTTTATTGATTGCTGATACCGTTTCCCTCTCTATGACTTGAATGGGAATACTGTATACTTCTGCTAAACCTAGTTCTGTGCCCTGCATTAGCCTAACCTTTCCTCCTCTGTTATCTATAACCTGCAAAGCTATTTTACCCTGCCTAACTTCAAGTAGATTAGAAGAGTAATGTACCCCCATTTACTTGTGATCTTTCAGTAAGTGTGAGAATTTCCTTCCCTTCAAAAATTGGATTTACTGTACATTCTACCCATGTGCTCTCTCCAGGTTTGTCTTAACTCCCTTTTTAATTTCAAGTAAGTTTCTTGGTTGGATTCTAAGTGGGTATTTATCTGTTGAGAGCTCGTGCTGTATTCTGAATATCTTCCCTCTGTTGTGTCCTTCTTTAGAATACTTCTCAATGAAGAGTACTCTAGAGTCGGGCTTCTTCCTGTTAATTTACATAGAGGTATTCTAGAAATTTCATGACCCCTTTTAATCACTAATTGCTCTCTAGGTGCATTAATGCTGATCCCTTCTCTAGCCATAGTTGGATAGCCAATTAGCAAATGTGCAAACCCCAGCTGTATATCTCTTACTACTAGAACCTTCTCCTTTAGTGAAATTCTTCTTAGCTTAAAAGGAAAATCTATTTGTCCCATTATTTTGATATGATTACCCTGAACATCTGTGATTCTACTGTCTACTGCTGGGTTCAAACTTAAGTGTGAAAAATACATCTGATACACCTTTTCTGACATTATATTCTTAGGACTTCCTGTATCAAAGAATGTGGCAATAGGTTTCTCTAAACCAACATGTGCGGGAAATACTGGTCTATAATTACATTCATTCCCTATATTAACTCTGCTAACCTGTTTTGTTTGGCTTAGGTTTGGCAATCCGGTCTTTCCTTCTATTACGAAGGAAGATCCATTATACCACTGGAGTGAAAATTTACCATTGTGTCATCTGATATACTTGCAGTTTGGTTAGTATCTTGATAGCCATTTGGGTTTGAACCCCTATTCCTTCTAGCTTGTGGAGACTGACTACGGTCTGTACCTCTGCCTCTTGACTGAGATCTATATCTAGGCGCTGAAGCAGGTCTATTTCTGCAATCTCGAGCGCTATGCCCTGTTCTCTTGTGGAAAGGGCAAAAAGCTATCCCTCGGCAGTCACTGGCACAACGTCCCTTCTTCTGACAGTTATAACGTGTGACTGTTGAAAATTCCCCTTGAGACCTATTACCTAACGCCCTAATTCTGATTCTATCTGGATTCCTAGATCTATTTTGTCGCCCTTCATCTTGTCCTATGGTGACTAAAGGTCTGTATATGGGGTTCCCGTTGTGATTTCTACCTAAGATCCTTGCTTCTTCCTCTCCGATCTCAGCTATGTCACCTGATGTCTCCCATTTCCGGTCATCCTTCCAATGGCTTCAGCTGGCAAACTTCCAATCATGAATGCTAACCTAATAATGGTTTTGACATCAGTTACTGACATTGTACCTGTCTCTGCCCATTTAGTGGATGAAACTAAGTGACCCCACTCATTCATGTTGTTATATGGCTGGGAACTCATTCCTTGGTAGCTTCTTTTATCTGCCTTATAACAGTGAGTTATCCTTGCAAGGCTGATAGCGGGATCTCTTTCGCCTACTGTTAAATATACCTTCCTAAGGAACTGTTTCAGTTCTTCCCAATTCTTAAGTCTTTGGTATGTCTCGGAATGGACGTGTCGTTTTAAGACTCCCCCTGCTTCCAGATCAAGATAACTCTTCACTTCACTGAGTTTTTCGCTATCTGTTCCTGTTATGTCATTAAGGTGTATGCCTATTTGTTCTATCCAGTTTTCTAAGTTACAGGCACCATGGCCTTCTTTCATTCCGCCAAATTTGGCTATATGGGTAATTGCATGTCTTTTATGTGTACCTACAGCTGCTGGGACTGAGCTAGTTGACTGTGTTCCCCTATCCATGGTTAAATTATTGGTTTGATTTCTTGTGTAAACAGGAGTTTTTGCCCTTTTAGTTTGTGCCGACCTCCTTCTGGGCATTTATTCATTAATGACATACACTTTCTTAAGCACTCAGTGTAACGGTACAGTGTTTAAGTTATGGCAGTAATAGCTAAAAAATAAAGTCAACCAGTTCTTAAAATCACAAAAAAAATTCACAAAAAGATCATAAAAAAACTTCTATCTTACTTAAAGTAACGTTAATCAATCATTAAGATTTCCCCAAAAATTCTAAATTACCGATTGGCGGTGTTAAACAAAAAAAAATTAACTTCTATTGACCCTAGACAGTGCTGGTAGAAAAAATAACAAATAAAATTATTACTCGCTTTAAAAGAAATGAAGAGAAAAAATAATCTTCAGAAAAAAACACTTATGATTCTGAACACCTTTAAGCGAACTAAAACAAAAAAGTTTTGAGATTACGCCACCAAAAATATATATAACTTTCAGCTAATGGATATTAAATAAGAAATTAAATGCCTAAAATAATCGTAGAATGACAAATAAAATGCAGAAATTATGGGTTAGTCATGCCAAACATTGAATACAGTTTAATAATGCCAAATGTTGGATAAAATTTAGTAAAATGATCGGTATGTGCTTAGTAAAAGAAAGAGAAAAGGGAAAAAACTCTTGTTGCCAAGTCTATTTAATTTACGTATGAGTTTTGTGTTTCAAATAGATATTGTAAAGTTGTCAGACGTCTCTTCATTTCGCATCAATCACGTTCATGCATCACATTTATTAACATGTCAAGAATCTCATGTAAATATTCATATGTAGAATTTCCTGGCCTTTCTGCCGATATATATTTTATCACTGTATGTATGTTATGTCTTTTAAAATTGCCATTTGTTTGACTGTCAACAAACACAAATTGCTCAGAGTGCGGATCACAGCAATCAGAGGTCGGGCACTACATTTCCGTCCGGACTCTGCCATGTATACCTGAGCCCAGGTATACATGCATATACCCAGTTCGACCTCTTTGTCCTCACAATGGTGACCCGAGGAGTGACGGTAAACACAGCGGTTTTGGCCTCTCCATTAACAGACTCACTACAGCTACTTTACCTTCAGAGAGCCTTTAACGGAACCAAACAGAGACAAAAGTCTAGGCCTCTGAAAGCTCCTTCCTTGGAGAACACCCATGCCAATAACGGACTAATTACGGCGTACCCCTCCAGGTACGTTCTGGTGTGCTCGAACGGTTTGGCCCCGCCATTTACAATTCACGTCAACCGTACTCAGAAGTCATTAACGGAACCACACGGTGTATAGTTTTGACTTCTGACGAGCCCCAAACACCATTAACGGACTAAATACGGTGCGTATTTCGCATTTTGGTGTGAGAAAAAAATGTCAGACACTGAGGTAGAAAGTCATTCCGAGGACACGCAGATCCTCTGCATCCCCTCTCGCCTTCGAAGGCAGCAATAAGCCAGGCGATAAAACTTCCCCCTTTCTCACAACAAAACACCGCATCCTGGTTTCTGCAGGCAGGTGTCCATTTCCAAGTAGCGAAAATTACAGACGAGGAGACCAAGGAGGATGTAACCATGACAACGCTACTGGAGGAGGTCTTCAACAAAATCACCCCATAGTTGGACTCGCAGCTGGGCAAAGTCAAGTACAGAGGCCTGCGAGATAGGCTCATTGACACATACTCCACGCCTGTCCCAGAGAGAGCCCAACGTGCCCTTGACCTGATGACCCAGCCCCTGGGGGACACATCACCCAGGGACGCCTGGGACGAACTACGAGGTCTCCTGATGCTGCTGGGCGTCGACTCAGACGGACGGAGGAGGGAGATCAGCCTGCCATGGGAAATATTGCTGTGATGCCTTCCACAGGAGGTGAGGGCAAAAATCATGGATGCAGATGCCCTCTCAATGGACGAATTGGTGAACATCGCACACATACTCCACAAGGCCACCAAGGCCTCCAAACATGCTGCAACACCTGCAGCCTGGCAGCAGAAGCTGAAGTGGAGGACACGAACGTGGTATACAGGAAGGAGGTGCCGTCGCAGCAGCAGAAGACGAGGACAAATCCAACCTGGTGTTACTTCCATCGGAGGTTCAGTAGCAACGCCAGGAATTGCAGAGCCCCCTGTTATTTCACAAAAAACTAGAAAGGCAGCCACCCATAACAGCAGTGGCTACAAACCTTAAGGAACCCCACCCAGTAGGATTCTTCATCCATGACGCCATATCAAGACGACGGATGCTGGTAGACACCGGGGCTATGCAGTCAGTATTTCAGCCATCGAGGGAGGACCGCACGTCCGGCACCGCAGTCGCACTAGTGGCCTCAAATGGAAGCCCCATCCGCTGCTACAGAACTCAGACCCACAGAATATCCATTCTGGGCCATAAAAATTAATGGCCCTTCGCCATCGCAGATGTCAAATTTCCTTTACTGGGCTCCGATTTCCTCGAACATCATGGACTGCTAGTAGACGTCGGCCGAAAACGCCTGCTGGATACCAGAACCTGACGCTCCCGACTGCTCTCCACCGGACTGGGAATGCCCGTCGTATGCTCCATCTCATCGAACAAATACAACGCCCTCCTCCACGAATCCCCAGATGTCTTCAAGCCAGAACTGCGTCTGGTGCCAGGTACCCAGGCCAAGCACGGCATCGATCACCACATCACCACCATAGGCCTGCCAATACATGCCAAGTTCTGCCACCTGCCTCCCAAGAAACTCCAAGATGCTAAACGAGCATTCGCCGAGATGGAAAAGGTGGGTATCTGCAGAAAGGCATCAAGTCCATGGGCATCCTCCCTCCACATGGTGAAGAAACCAGACGGTTCCTGGAGGCCCTGTGGGGACTATCATCTGCTCAACCTAATGACAACACCGGACCACTATCCCCTGCCAAACATACAGGACCTAACAGGTGCCCTGCACGGGGCCAAGATATTCACAAAAATGGATTTGCTGAAGTCCTATTTTCAGGTACCAGTACATCCCGACGACGTTCTGAAGACAGCCATCTTCACGCCGTTCAGGACATATACCTTCTCCTACTCCACCTTTGACCTCAGGAACGCAGGGCCACATTCAGGGTCCCTGGAGGAACGCCTGGGTCACGTACAGGCTGTGCTGAAACACCTTCAGGAGAACGGTTTTGTCGTCAGATTCGACAAATGTACCTTCGGAGTGGAGAAGGTAGACTTCCTGGGACACGAGGTCTCTCTGGCAGGTGTCCACCCCATGGCCTCCAAGGTGAATGCAGTGAAGAAATTTCCAGAACCAAAAACCATCAAGTCCCTGCACGAGTTCCTCGGTATGGTCAACTACTACCGATGCTTTGTGCTGGGTATCGCTGGCATCATGTATCCCCTAACCAGAGTACTGGAGGGGAAGCTGAAGGCACTGACTTGGGAAGCTCCACAGCAAAAGCCGCTCGAACAGACAAAGGCAGCCCTCGCCAAAGCCACCACCTTAACATATCAAGACCCCACCGCCCCCGTCAGACTTACCACCGATGCCAGCAACATCGCGGGTGGAGCCGTGCTGGAGCAGATGGTAGACAGTTCCCCCCGTCCGCTTGCCTTTCTTAGCTGCAAGTGAAAACCACCGGAGACCCACTACAGCGCATTCGACAGGGAACTGCTGGCAATCTACCAAGCCTTGTGGCACTTCAAGTACCTATTGGATGGCAGCCCTTTCACCATCCTGACAGACAAGCTGTTGGTACATGCGTTCACGAGGGTGGGAGACACATGGTCGGCAAGACAGCAACGGCGCCTGGCTGCAATCTCTGAATTCGGCTGCACCATCAGTTACGTCCCCGGCAAGAAGAACCCAGTAGCCAACGCCCTATCAAGAACTGAAATAAATTCAGTCCACCTGGGCATAGACTACGAAGACCTGGTGAAGGAACAGGCCGCAGACCTGGAAACGGCAGCTTAAAACGCGGCACTTACTGCACTGAGGTGGGAAGATGTGCCAGTGGGTGGATCCAGGTCAACACTTCTCTGCGACACAGCACAGGCTGCCAGCGCCCCCTGATACCCGCATCACGAAGAAACCAGACGTTCGACATCATCCACGGGCTGTCCCATCCATCAGGATGGACAACAACGCGCCTGATGACAGAGAAATTCGTGTGGCATGGGATCAGGAAGGACGTACGAGAGTGGGCGAAGAATGGCATACCGTGCCAGACAAGTAAGATCACCCAGCACACGGAATCAGGCATTGGAGACTTCCCTCAACCACGACGGCGTTTCGGGCACATCCACGTAGACATCGTAGGACCTCTGCCGTAATCAGGGGATACCAGATACCTCCTGACAATCATAGGCCATTCCACAAGATGG
>NC_089788.1:7855501-7875501 GCF_040412425.1 Macrobrachium rosenbergii | reverse complement strand
TATGAAAACGAACTCCTAAAATACCATCTTCACTGGTTATCCTAAGTAGTAATGTTCCCATTCAGAGCTTCATTGTGGATATGCAACACTATATTTGTTGATTTTGTTCTGATTTCAGGCTGACAGCTGCCTCCCAGATCTTGGTCTTCTAAACAAAAGGGCTCATTGTAGTTTTTCATGGCGATTACGATTTAGACCATCGGTGAAAGATATATCCTGCTTGGCTGTTTCCCAGGAAGTTTTATTTCTATAAGAAACTTCTGCTAACTGTCCGTGTCATTCGTTCGTGATCCCTTTCTCGTTAAAATGAAGAATGGCCTTTTTAGCATTGCTGCTGATGTTGAAGATTCCAAAACTGAAGAGGGGCATTATTGCTAGCCTGAAGTACCATGATAAAAAAAACCTCAATTGTTCACTTATACCTCAACTGCTGTTTTATTTATGCAAACATATACTTGCATAATGAGAGTACATGCCATTAAGTGGCGCAAATGTGTGTGTGTGAGTAGTAGCACTTGAAAAATACATGTATTTGATTGAATTATTCATCGAAGTATGACTCCATATGCACATATACATGTGTGAGAGTTTTCAAGTGCAATGGGACAAGAGAGTATAAAAACATTAAATATTACTACAAGTAACCTACACATATTTTGCGAAATCATTCTTCACCACTGAAAATTACATTTCATTCCTTTCCTACAGTGACAACACAATGCTTGAGCGTAACCAAAAGAGAGATATAGAATATTTTTTTTTTTAGAATTTCAAAAAATGTTTATCCCTTGACACACTACAGGAGCTCCATTCTGTGAGCTGAAATTAACACCACAATAAAATATATGTATTTTTTTATTTTCCGTAAATTTGCAAGATAACGAGACTTTGCGTTCAAAGGACCTGTTCCTTAAAGGAAAAACTAACCATACATACACATACACATACAGATCATACACATACACACACTTATATATATGTGTATATGTATATGTACAGTATATATATATATATATATATATATATATATATATATATATATATATATATATATATATATATATATATATATATACATAAATGGCATGGAGTTTGTTCATAAACTTAGAGAGAGAGAGAGAGCCAGCCTATTGCAGATTCATAATCCAGATGATAATACCATTACCTCACTCTCACGATCATCTGCCCTTAGTATGAAACCCAGGCATGCATAAAAGTAAAAAAAAGAAAAAAAATGGCAACAAGAATTCGGGAGGAGGTCCGTCTCAGAGGACCAGACAGACGACCGAAATTAGATCATTAAATGGCAGAGAAATAACGTCTTGACCTCCTGATGGTTGCTCCTTGGCCGCCCGCCACTGGGACTCGCCAAGTGTATATGCATAAAACCTGAAGAGCACATGCTGGGAGGGAGAGAAGAAGCCCTCTTGGCCTATTCCTCCTCCTCCTCCTCCTCCTCTGTTACGACGCTGAGGTATGCATATTACAAAACATCACGAGAGGCCGAACAGATAACAGATTGGCCCAACGATCTTTCCTCCCCGACCGGGAGTACAGCCAATAAAGCCAGAATTCCTGCCGAGTCAACACAGCGGGTTATAGTAAATCTGGACACCACACCAACTCTGTTGGTTATATTAACCCCGGAAGGACGCGCCGTGGCATGCTCGTACGAGAGAGAGAGAGAGAGAGAGAGAGAGAGAGAGAGAGAGAGAGAGAGAATGGGCAATTGGTGCTAGTATTTGGGATGCGTAGAATGGGGCGTTAATTCTTCCCCCTTTCCCGCCTTTCTCGTCCCATTATTTCTTCTCCGAAGTTAAAACCGCCAACCTCTTTAATGGCCGGAGAAGTCTTCTTCTTCTCTAATTCGCATGTGGTGAGCTTAAGGACGTCTGCTGCATCTTTCTCGACTTTCGCCCCCAAACACAAATCTCCTCCATTTCGGTTTCCCAGAGAGAGAGAGAGAGAGAGAGAGAGAGAGAGAGAGAGAGAGAGAGAGAGAGAGAGGGGGGACATAAAAGAGCCTCGCTGGAATAGAAAAAAGGATAAAAAGAATGTTAAAAGAGGAGGGACATCATTACGGTTTCATTGAGTGGTTTCCATGACAGCAGAAAGCCGGAGGTATTTTGAGAGAGTGAGAGAGAAAGAGAGAGAAAGAGAAAGAGAGAGCCGGTCCTTCCTTTTAGTATATAAATGGTGGGGTGCCTCTCTCACTCTCTGTCTCTCTCTCTCTTCTCAGCTGGGCGCTCGTTGATTGGTCGGCGGTTATCGGGACCCGGCACCGCTGATTGGCCGCCCGAACACAACTTGTCGACTTGGGACCAGCGCGGGTAAAATATCGACGTGATTTTGGCGGGTAATTTGGGTGTGTTGCGGAGACCTCCCGCCGAGAGTCGGACACATAATGAAAGAGAACCAAACCACACGACAGAAATGTCTCCCCTTCCCCCCCCCACCCCCACCCCCAACCCTACCCCCGGCCCTCAACGACATAACCGCTGACTCCACAAACGGTGCCAGTCCCCACCAACACCCCTCTTTTTTGGGGGGCGGGGAGAGGGGGAGGGGGTGACTGAAACCAAAGGACAATAGGCCTAAAACCTAGACTTTTATCTCTCTCTCCATGACACTTCATCCGTTTTGATTCTTCGCATTTCATTCCTCAGCGCCAAATTTATGCTTTATACACAGTTAAATATACAGGAAGGTATATAAAGTGTAGCGTTTAAGTACATAATACAGTTTAAAATTTCAAAATGCATTAACTTGTCGAATGATCTTATTGTCTTTGCAATTCCCCCTGTTCTTGTCTTATCAGTTATTGCACTTTGTCATTTCTTGCTCATTATTGTCTATAGTTTTGCATGTCTTTCATTTCTGTTTTGTGGCTACATCTTTTGCATCTGTATATCTTACATTATTCACTTATATCTTATTTCATCAAGCCCTTTTACAAATTTCTTTGGTTTATACGTCCTTTTCCACTAGTCATTTTCTTCTATTTATATTTCACCCGTTCTTATCATCATTTTTAATCATCCTCTACGCTTTCCAACTTATTTCTGTTAATCTCTCTCACTCCTGTCATCTTTTCATTACGATATACATTTGAAAACTTTCCATCTATTCTTCTCTCCTAATTACTCTCGTCTCTTTGTTTTATCACCTTCTTCTATACTTGCACCATTTTTTCATCTATTTCACCTTTCCTATTACACATTTATTTCTTTCTCCCCATTCTAGACTTTCCAAAAAATTTTCCGTTAACTACCTCCCCTATTCTTAATTTCTTTTCTATTAGCTTTTGTTTTACTACTGTTTCCCGTTTAGCGTCCTAATCATTGTCATTTTTCTGTTAAAGAAAACTATTGTGCCGGCTTTCTCTGTACGTCCGCCCTCAGATCTTAAAAACTGCTAAGGCTAGCGGGCTGCAAATTGGTATGTTGATCATCCAACCTCCAGTCATCAAAAATACCAAATTGCAGCCCTCTAGCCCCCTCAGTAGTTGTTATTTTATTTAAGGTTAAAGTTAGCCAATTTCGTGCATCTGGTAACGATATAGGACAGGCCACCACGGGGCCGTGGTTAAGGTTTCATGGGCCGCGGCTCATACAGCATTATACAGAGACCACCGAAAGATATATCTGTTTTCGGTGGCCTTGATTATACGCTGTACAGAAAACTCGATTGCGCGGAAGAAACTTTTTAATTCTGACCTCTCATACTCCCATTGTCTTATATATTTACCTCTCTTATTAATCTCACTTTTTATCATTTTCTGTGATTTTACTAACCTTTAATGCCTTTACCTCTCTCCTCTTCCTACCATTTCTTTCCACACTTTTATTCTATATTCTTTTCCGTTTTCATCACCGCAATTTATCACTACTGTTCTATTTTAATGTCCGCAAACTCCAACAGCCCCCCAAGATTAAGGTCCCCCCCGAAAAAAGAAAAAATAAAAGAAAAAACTAAAAAAATGAAAAACAAAATGGAAAGGATTTTTCCGTCGCAATCTCAGGACCATCTCGTGTCCTGAAAGGATTTATACCTTCCTAAGAGGCCCTCCCATCCTTACCGTAGGATCCCCTAAAGATAAAAAGGACGCTACTTAAATATTTAGGCCTCAAGAGCTAAGTGGTGTCGTATTACAGCTGCTTAAAATGCTGGTGCTGCTACTACTACTACTACTGGTATAATAATAATAATAATAATAATAATAATAATAATAATAATAATAATAATAATAATAATAATAATAATAATAATAATAATAATATAAACTGATGAAAAGAAGATATTAGGAAGAATACAAAAGACTCTATATAAATTGAACGCCGTAGAAACAGCCATTATTTTTAATTCTACTGCCCTTAGAGAAGGTCTACTCAATAATAATAATAATAATAATAATAATAATAATAATAATAATAATAATAATAATCATAATAATAATAATAATAATAATTTACAAAAACTTATAAATAAGGATAATTCTCATAATGATCATGACTGATATCAAGGTTATTTACGTAATGTAACGTAAAAAAATAAATATAAGTTGATTACTATGGATTTTAATAAATAAAAATTGTACAAACTTTCGATGATTGACAATGAATAATGTTGAATATACTGCTAATAATTAACCAACAACGTAACTCATTATATTTACAACAAAACATCCAGTATAACTACTGTATAATAATTAAGCAATAATGTAACCAATTATATTTGTAAAAAAAAAAACATCCAATACAACTATTGTATATAACTGATTAGTATTTCTATAAAAGGTGTTTATGACAATGTAATTCAAGTTACACACTTTATTATGGAAATAGTCAATCCCTTCACAGAAGAAGTGACGAAAAAAGTACTTAAGAAAGTTGTGGGTGGGAGGGTGGGTGGGTGGAAGACAGGAAGAGGTTGGATGGGGGTATGCTGCTTACCCAAAGGGATCTCACCTAACCTATCTTAAGGCTTAGGAATATTTGTAATAGCATCAGGAATAATTTTTCAAAGTCTCAGTAAGTTATACTTTTTTCATTACTAGTACATCAAGAGCCCATTCCAGAGACAAGGAAGTAATTGTCGAAAAACACTGTATTTCGTACGGATGTACCCAGCTGAGTCTGTTTTCGTTTTTGTTATTATAACCAATGGCTTACGAGCACAAACATAATACGGCAGAAACAGAGTTATGTGACAAAAGTCTACGGATGTTGAACGTCAAATTTCATTTAGTGGTTTATGGACACGAAATGGGGAATGGTTTTGAGTAACATACAAAGAGCCACCATAGTTTTGGCTGGAGAAACACTGACACTACTTTTAATCTCTCTCTCTCTCTCTCTCTCTCTCTCTCTCTCTCTCTCTCTCTCTCTCTCTCTCTCTCTCTCTCGATGTGTACGGCTAACTGTAAATGAGACCAACCTCTCGCTGAATGGAATCTTTTCATTTCATAACGATTTTCTTTCATCAACACACCACTCACTCTTTGCTGCTCGCTTCCTCTGCCCCTTCTCTTTTCACATTAGCAAGCATTCTGTTCTTTGGTGGCTTCACAACTCCACAGAAGCACATGCTGATTAATAATAATAATAATAATAATAATAATAATAATAATAATAATAATAATAATGTAGGAGAAAGAGCACCCCCTAAAGGAGAAAGTCGCCCTGGAGGAAGGACCATAAGAAGAGAAGCTATCGCCGTCAGGAGACAGCCGCCCCAGCACCAATGCCGCCTGAACAGAACTTCCCTGGCCTCTCAGGCAAATCAGCCAATCAGAGGCCAGCATTCTGAATACTAAAATTGACCCTATTTTTCATTGGCTCCCAGCAGAGTCATAGTCAGCCAATCAGAGGCCAGTTCTGAATAATAATAATAATAATAATAATAATAATAATAATAATAATAATAATAATAATAATAATAAAACAACTTCATCTTCTGTCGGAAAAACAATCAAGGGTCTACGATTAATATGCACTCATGGTAGCTAAAGCTACTGACTGACTGATCGCAAACTATCTAGCGTTACAGCTAAAAGCACGATCGCGCTCGGCGCCAGTTTTCAATCAACGCTGGCTTCTTGAAGAGGAAAATTTTGGGAGAATATACGGCGTGACTCTTACGCAAGAAAACAAAGCACTGAATTTAGTGAACTGAAGAGAGTTGTCTGTATTATACCTTTACTAGGCAGAACCGTTAAATCCGTTTTGACATTTTTTTTTAACTATTACTAACTTACGCATGATGAGGCGGACCAATAAAAAATTATTTGGCAGTGGAGAATATGAATAAACACACACACGTACACACACACACACACACACACCAAAAAGAAAGTGGTAGAAAAGAATCACAATCGGAGCAAAACAGAAAGCCACTAGTGGAAAAATTTAATAAAAATGAGCAAAACAAAAAATATACACACAAATTAAACACCATTCAGAAATATATAAGTACAATTAAAATAAGGCGGCATATCGCCTCTAGGTAGCAATACAGCCTCTCACGAAACACATAAATACTGGCAGACTGATTCCAGTTCCAACAAAAAGTTAATCCATAATAATTATAATTTCACATATTTCAATAATGGCTGGGGACTGACGATCCAGATTAGCAGAAGTTATAAAAATAAAAATAACAAGCTTTTTGATGTGCTTTGATTATGGTGGTGATTAAAAAGACCACTTTCAAATACTTTCAAAGGACAAATTACTCTATCTTAATGGTCAACCAAAAAATGTAATAACTAATTATGATCACGATTTAGGCATGGTCATGAACCCTTGTATGACCTTTCATGACCACGCATGAATTACTTTGAGAAACCTTTCCTGGAGTTTGTGGGCAATCATATGAGTCTGAGACAGACTATCTAATAATGGGGAACATGCAGTATAGCTTCCTGGAGGGCGTACATGCCCAATCCAGCTCAGCCCACCTTGTTCCCAAAATGCTAACAGCCAATCAAAACTAACAAAACCAAGCGTCAATTTGCCCTTGACCTGAGACCAAAAAAAGACGCGCATAAAGGTAAGAGATAAGATTAGCTAAGCCAGAACTCGGACGCAGCTTCGTCTGAGGATATTCACAAATTACTCATAGGGGCTCTTGGGTATTAGCATATAGAGGGCCAGCCACGCCCGTGCTAGAATATTCAAGAGACTGTGGACCCGTTATCCGGAATCACTCCGGCATAATGAAAGTTTATGAAAACGGGCAACAAGTCTCACCAACAGATGCCATTAGACGGGTGTTTTAGCATTCTAATTTATGCCTCGTCTGAAATAGTAGGCACTGGGAGTTTTGAAACACCCAGTGCCAGAGAGAGAGAGAGAGAGAGAGAGAGAGAGAGAGAGAGAGAGAGAGAGAGAGAGAGAGAGCTATGCTACTCAATCTGCACTTGAAAACAATGAAAACAAGTAAAAAATGCGCCGAAGTTTCTTCGGCGCAATTTGGTATGCTTGATGTTTGGAGGGTGGATGATTAACATACCAATTTGCAGCCCTCTGGCCTCAGTAGTTTTTAAGATCTGAGGGCGGACAGAAAAAGTGCGGACGGACAGACAATAGTTTTCTTTTACAGAAAACTAAAAAAAAGAGCACAAAATTCTTAAAAATTCAGCTAGTAATTGGTAAATTCTCAGGTCATACCTAGCGGTACTGTTCGTAAAAGTGATAAAAAAAATTTGCCTTGAAAAGATATAAAAAAAAAAAACTGTATTCTCCCCCTGGTCGTAATGTTGGAAACTGAGAAGGTACAAATGTACATGTATTACAATGTAACATTCAATTTGGCAAAATACAAATCTGGAATACTCGACATGTTTGTTGTACATTATCAGAATTTCTATCATCATCTAAAGTTACTGGGAACATTAATTCAAAATAACATTTATGTCTGTAAAAAAAAAAAATCTTAACTCTGCTATATATTTATGCTCGACATTTGGTTGGGAAAATATTACTGACTGATTCGGTTAAAAAATTTTCCTAAAAAAAAAAAAAAAAAAAAACAGAATGGTTTTCAGTTTTTCCCAGTATTTAGGATCATGCTTTTCCTAAAAGCTTCGAACGAAGCTACATCGTAACTATAATAGTAATCACTTGAAGAATGATAATTGTAATGAGAAGATGCTTGGTGAATGAAACTCGAACAATGCCACCATTACAACTCGCACCAGATATAAGAACTGTTAAGGTTTTATTTCTTCATTTTCAATCTTTTATGCTCTTCTGTAGTTAAATATTTGGCGTTGTAAACTCCATTCCGGAATGGCGTCAGTTTGAGTCTACCACGAGACAAAAAAAAAAAAATAAATAAATAAAAAAAAACTTCAATGATTATATTGAGAAATTTCAGAACTTGTAAATACTGAGGTATCGTCTTTATAATGACTTTCATAATACGAATGAGCTTATTCACGATGGGGAAAGCACATGAGAAAAGCAGCATCAAAATGGAAAATATTACCACCGATGAAAATTAGTATATGAGTAAGTAAATGTAAAACATAAAAAGTGAAAAATGCGCCGAATTTTCTTCGGCGCTATCGAGTTTGCTGTACAGCGTATAATCAAGGCTACCGAAAATAGATCTATCTTTTGGTGGTCTCGGTAAAATGCTGTATGAGCCGCGGCCCACGGTGGCCTGGCCTATATCGTTGCCAGATGCACGATTATGGCTAACTTTAAGCTTAAATAAAATAAAAACTACTGAGGCTGGAGGGCTGCAATTTGGTATGTTTGATGAATGGAGGGTGGATGATCAACATATCAAGTTGCAGCCCTCTAGCCTCATCATTTTCTAAGATCTGAGGAGCGGACGGACAGACAAAGCCGGCACAATAGTTTTCTTTTACAGAAAACTAAAAATAGAAAAGACGTAAAAATAAAGACACTGCTAATAATATTAATTCGCACAAGTAAGACAATGCATTCCTTTTTATACATACCTAAAAAGTAACGTATTTCACGCAAGTTATTAAACCAACATATACATTCTTATATCAACCTCGATATATAGAAGCCCCAAATTTCAAAATTATGTTAGGAGAGTTTAAGGGACCATGATTGCTTTTTATAACATGGCATCCCAAGGGTATAGCCAGCGACACTTATCCAGCAGATTTTAAAAAGACACTCGATTAAAAATATCTTTATATCTGGGAACAAGAAAGAAAATTAGCGTTCTGTGTGTGAGTGCGTGTGTGTCTATCTTCTCTGTCTCTGTCTGTCTGTAAGTCTCTCTCATATGTATGTATATATATATATATATATATATATATATATATATATATATATATATATATATATATATATATATATGTATGTATGTATGTATGTATGTACACATAAGTGTGTGTGTGTGTTTTTAAGGAATGCCATAAAACGGGCAATGACCTTTATATTCTTATTAACCTATCCATAGAAAACGTATTTCATGGCCATGTAATGATCCACATTTTATGTATGAAATTTCGTGGGAGTCACATTAGAATATAAACATGTGCATAAAATCAATACATTAGAAAGACTTTGTAATGCGGTATTAGTACTGTTGTCCTGTAATAGTTGTTTTCAATCACTAATTTAGTAATTGTTTCGAAGACACAAAATTGAATAATTTGGGAGTAATACTTCCGCATTTATTGACTTGCATTATTTTTTTTCGGTTACCAGAATATACAGAAAATCACAAAATTGGAAACGTTAAGAAATTATAGAAAATACAAAATAACAGAAAAACGAAAAATTATGTAAAAAACAGCATTTTTTTTTATATAAACTTACTTTCGTCTGCAGCGACCACCACTCAGAATATTTGGTATTATATTTATATGGACTGCTTCAATTGTTCGTTGCATATTATTAAAATAGTCTTCATAAAATCTCAAAATCACGGAGATAATTCTCTCAAAATGACTGAAATGTTCGTAAGAACATCTTAACTTCGCTATGCAATTAAGCTCGACAGTTGGTTGCGAAATATATCACTGACACACAAGGAATAAACAGAGAGAGAGAGAGAGAGAGAGAGAGAGAGAGAGAGAGAGAGAGAGAGAGAGAGAGAGAGAGAGAGAATGCACGCTCCATCTCATATCTTGAAAAAAATGCTGTGAAATATACCCTAAGAAAACAATTCTGATTGTTTTTTAAAAAAACATGAGAGAGAGAGAGAGAGAGAGAGAGAGAGAGAGAGAGATCGTTCCATTTCATATCTTGAAAAAAAAACGCTCTGAAATATACCCTATAAAAACAAGAGAGAGAGAGAGACCTTACCTTACCTTACAGACCTTACAATTCGTTCGGGTTGCCCCAGGTCCCTCAGTGTGAGGCGCCTTTGATGTCTACCAGAGAGTTGCTAACGCATCTTCCGGTATATTTTGCATCTTCCAGTCTTGGATGGTCTGGGATGCATCTTAGATATTTGTCGAGCTTATTCTTAAACACATCTACGCTCACTCCTGTTATGTTCCTCAGATGAGCTGGTAGCGCATTGAATAGACGCTGCATTATCGATGCTGGTGCGTGGTGGATTAATGTCCTGTGTGCTTTCCTTAATTTTCCTGGTATAGTTTTTGGCACTATTAATCTACCTCTGCTTGCTCTTTTGATAATTTTAGTTCCATGATGTTTTCGGTAATTCCTTCTATCTGTTTCCATGCTTGAATTACCATGTAGCGTTCTCTTCTCCTTTCAAGACTATATAAATTTAAGAATTGTAGTCTTTCCCAGTAGTCAAGGTCCTTAACTTCTTCTATTCTAGCTGTAAATGACCTTTTGTACACTCTCTATTTGTGCAACATCCTTTTGGTAGTGTGGGTACCATATTATATTGCAATATTCAAGTGGACTACGTACGTACGTTTTATAAAGCATAATCATGTGTTCAGCTTTTCTTGTTTTGAAGTGCCGGAACAACATTCCCATTTTTGCTTTGCATTTTGCCAATAGAATTGCTATTTGATCATTGCATAACATATTCCTATTCAACATCACACCAAGGTCTTTAACTGCTTCCTTGTTTGTGATTGTCTCATTATTAGGTCCTTTATATGCATATAGCATTCCTACTTTATCACCATAGTTCATTGATTCAAATTTATCAGAGTTAAATACCATCCTATTTATCTCTGCCCATTTATATATTTTGTTTAGGTCTCTTTGTAGCGAGTTCCTATCTTCATCACAAGCAATTTCTCTACTTATTCTTGTGTCATCTGCGAAACTTCTTACTACTGAGTCCTTAACATTACTGTCTATGTCTGCAATCATAATCACAAACAGCAATGCAGCTAACACCGTACCCTGTGGTACACCGGATATTACCGTAGCTTCATCCGATTTCTCATCGTTTGCAATCACTATCTGTTTTCTGTTTTGCAAAGATTCTTTTATCCATCTTCCTACTTTGTCAACAATGTTATGTTTTCTAATTTTTTCGCTAATATATTATGATCTACCTTGTCAAAAGCTTTTGCAAAGTCTAGGTAAACCACATCTGTATCTTTTTCATTTATCATATTTTTATATATGCTTTCATGGTGGACTAACAGTTGGGTTTGTGTACTTTTTCCGGTACAAAACCATGTTGTCCTATATTGAACAATCTATTTTTCATTAAATGTTTCATTATATTTTTTTTCATTACCCTTTCATATACTTTCATAATATGAGATGTCAGACTCACAGGCCTATAATTACTTGCCTCTAGTCTTGAACCACTTTTTGAAAGTAGGAGTAATATATGCTAATTTATGCTCATCATAAATCTTGCCTGTATCTATACTTTGTCTTAATAATATTGCTAGCGGCTTTGCGATTGAATGAACCACTTTCTTTAACAATATGGCAGGTACTCCATCTGGTCCTGCTGCTGATCCATTTTTAATTTCATTAATAGCCTGCACAATATCGGCTTCTGTAATATCTATATCTGATAAGTATTCAGTATTTTCATCTCTTATTTCTGTATCATTATCTTCATTGTCAATTCTAGGTGTAAATTCACTCTTATATCTTTCTGCTAATATGTTACATATTTCCTTTTTTCATTCGTTAATCGCCCTTCAATTCTTAGAGGGCCTATTTCTACTCTTATTTTATTCATCTTTTTGCATATGAATAAAAAATTTTAGGGTTTTGCTTGATATTTTGTAGTGTCTTTTCTTCTAGGTTCCATTTTTCATTTTCTTTTGATTGTATAATCTTTTGTTCTGCATTTTCTATCTTACTTTTTAGTTCCATCACTTTCCATGCATTCTTTTCTTTTGCAAGAGTTTTTTTCCACTTTCTGATTTTCTGGAACAAGATCCTTCTGTCTCTTGGAATTCGTGACTGATGTTTACTATTTTTCTTCGGTATATATTTTTCCACTATTTCCTCTAATATTTTATATAATATATTGGTATTTACCTGTATATCATCACTTACAAATATGTTTTCCCATTCTTTGTTTAATTCTTCATTTATTTTTGACCAATTTATATTCTAACTATAGAAATTGTATTTTCCATATCCTTCCCATTATTTGTCTCTTGCTTTTCTCTGTTTTTGTGTGTTCTGGAACGGACTGTTAGTTCTATGACATTATGGTCCGAAATACTCGTGTTATATACTATTATTTCTTTAACATAGTTCACCTCATTCACAAATACTAGGTCTAAAATATTATCCTTTCTTGTTGGTAGGTGATTTATTTGCTGAATGTTATGTTCTATTAGCATATCTAATAGCTTTTCAAATTGCCTCTTATCTTCTGCACTACTATTGCTATCTTTTTATATGTATAAATACAACCACAGTCTCCTATTCGTTCTTTCCATTCTACAAAAGGAAAGTTAAAGTCTCCGTTAGGAGTATAGTCCAGTCCTTGTGATTTCTACACATTTCATCCAATTTTTCAATTATTATGTCAAACTCTTTAGTATTAGGGGTCTATATATTACAATGTTCACTAATTTTTCAGATTCAAATTCTACCGCTATTAATTCACATTCTGTGTTACTATATTTCTCACAGATTTTTTCCTTGATTGGCATCTCTCCCATATATCGCGGTTCCCCCTTGATTTCTATTTTTTCTATCTGATCTATAAGTTTGGAAACCCTTTATCTGGTCATCATTACCAGTCTCTTGGGAATACCAGGTTTCACTTATATTCAATATTTCTATTTTTTCATTTTGGGTTAGTTCTTCTAAGAACTCTATCTTTCTTTTTGAGTTACTCGAAACTAAACCCTGCGCGTTCATCACTATGATGGTTTGCGTATTATCTCCATTATCTAATATGGGTAATAATAAGGATTTTCCCATGTCTCTTTCCTGTTCTGATATGTTGATCTTTTTTTCATTTCCAGAAATTCGTACATTAAAAAATCCAACTTTTCCATTATATTTGTTCTTCCAGCTTCATATTTATTCACTTTGTGCATAAACCTGCACTTATCTCCATATCTGCACCATCCCCTAGCATCACAGATACATTGCTTGTTCCTTGTGCTATATCTAGGTGCTGACGGCTCATATCGTGGTGCTGACATTTCATAATGTGTTGTTGGCTTGCTTTTTGCCTTCATCACACGATCTTTGTTCTTTTCTTTATTTGTTTCATTTTTACCTTGGTTTTTTATATGTATTTGATTTTGATTTTGGTTTTTCATGGCTACAGGATGCATGTACCTACATTTCTTATTAAACCTACATCCATTTCCTTCTTTCCAGTTACTACATATTTTTGGATGTAGATCGCTGCATTCCTCTTCATAGCCATCTAGATATGCACATTTGCCATAGATCTCATAAGAGAGAGAGAGAGAGAGAGAGAGAGAGAGAGAGAGAGAGAGAGAGAGAGAGAGAGAGAGAGAGAGCTTAAAAAGAACTGAGGCAGTCTCTTCCTCGACTTTCGCAATAAAAATCCCTTTGTTTCTCTCCCAGGCAGAAGATAATAAGAAACCCAATCCGGGCATATCTTCTGCCTCCTCCTCCACCTCCTAATGTGGTGTGTCAACCGCTTAATCCCTTCTTCTGTCTCTTTCCACTGTCTCGACAGGTCCATGTACTGTACGTGTCTCCACTGCAGAAAAAAAGAGAGACAAAACGCCTATCTTTCCTGTCTCCAGTTCGATTTCCGAGGGGCCATTTCCCACTGACGACATCTGTCTTCTGTTTCTTGTCGCCCTCAGATCTTAAAATCTACTGAGGCTAGAGGGCTGCAAATTGGTATGTTGATCATCCACCCTCCAATCACCAAACACACCAAATTGCAGGCCTCTAGCCTCAGTAGATTTTATTCTATTTAAGGTTAAAGTTAGCCATAATCGTGCGTCTAGCAACGATATAGGACATGTCACCACTGGGCCGTGGTTAAAGTTTCATGGGCCGCGGTTCATACAACATTCTACCGAAACCACCGAAAGATAGATCGGTCTTCGATGGACTTGATTATACGCTGTACAGAAAACTCTATTGCGCCGAAGAAACTTCGGCGCATATTTTACTTGTTTTATATTGGACACACGGGAAAAAACTGTCACATAATAAACTTGTCACCATACAGTAAAATGACTTTATGCATCGGAACTTTATTTCTGCTTCATTTTTCTAGCTCATGATAGTCTCAAATCCTTTAGTTTTACTTTTGTCGTGTCCTGGGCATCAGCTTCTATATTTTTTTTCAGTACTGGGTAAAAAGCAAAGCCTGTAAGAGATACGGAGGTTATTTTTAGCATTCGGCAATATGCTTTTAATTGGAAATTTTACAGAAGAAATCATTAGGCACTGGAATGAGGAGTTATGACAGAAATGGAATATCAGGAACATTCCGAAATCATAAGCACAGTCATACAAACAGAACAGTGACTAAGAAAGAACACCACAACGACAATAAAACATTCCAAGGACATTAAAAGCTGCAAAATCAGTTTAAATATTATAAAAACTAAAACGAATTGTATTTAACCATTGCAAAGTTACACTGAGAGCGCAGCATTGGTTCAGTTTAACGACCCATAAATACAGGAGGAAGATTGTGACTATGTTTTCTAGAAATCTCGGAGAGGTAGGTGATGAATATGTAGTGGAGCTACACTAAAATGAAAAGTTTAGTACCAAATATTTACTTTAAATTTTAAGGAGCACTGAATACAGCCAGTGGAAAAACTACGAGAGGGTACAACAAAAGGATACTACAAGAGGACACTACAAGAGGACACTAGAAGAGGATACTACAAGAGGACACTACAAGACGATACTGCAAGAGGACACTACATGAGGATACTACGAGATGATACTGCAAGAGGACACTACATGAGGATACTACGAGATGATACTGCAAGAGGACACTACATGAGGATACTACGAGATGATACTGCAAGAGGACACTACAAGAGGACACTGCAAGATGATACCACAAGAGGATACTACAAGATGATACTGCAAGAGGACATTACAAGAGGATACTACAAGAGGACACTGCAAGAGGATATTACAAGAGGATATTACAAGGGGATACTACAAGAGGACGCTACAAGAAGATACTACAAGAGAAATACTACGGCATAACGTTCTCAGAAACATGTAGATGGTAACTACTAAAACGGAGCGGGGGGGGGGGGAGGGATGGTTTGGAAGAAGTACACGAGAAGGAACTTAGAAATCATCGCCAAAGGGTGCATTTCAAAACGCCATAATTGTATATCGAGTACTGATGTCAGTGAACGAACTCCAAAAGACACAAGAAATTAAAAAGCAGGAACTGCAAAAAAAAAAAATATGTAATTAGCTACCCTTGATGACTGATAATAAAGGTATATTGAATATTTCCACATGAATAACATGCTTGTTTCGGTGAGAACGATTTACATATTCGTATAATATAAAGTGTGGCTATAACTACGGTCGTTGGAGAGAGAGAGAGAGAGAGAGAGAGAGAGAGAGAGAGAGAGAGAGAGAGAGAGAGAGAGAGAGAGAGAGAGAGAGAGTATTTTATGTAATAAAAAAAACGTCGCATCAGTTTTATACAATAAATTAGCAGAGAGAGAGAGAGAGAGAGAGAGAGAGAGAGAGAGAGAGAGAGAGAGAGAGAGAGAGAGAGAGAGAGAGAGAGAATTTTATAAAATCAAAAAAACGTTGCAACAGGTGAGGTCATCGGTGCAGAAAAATACAGGAAAGAGATATGTCAGTCTTATACAGTAAACTAGCAGAGAGAGAGAGAGAGAGAGAGAGAGAGAGAGAGAGAGAGAGAGAGAGAGAGAGAGAGAGAGAGAATCCCTTCTCAACTATACATAGCTAAGCTACTTTTAAAACCACATCTTTGGAGTGAGGAGCAAATTACCATAAATTTTTCGGTTCCAGCTAACGCTTCGGTCCATTACGAAAAGCAGCGCCCGTTGTTTTAGTTGGGCAACCTTTTAGAATACGAAGAGGCTCCGGGCCACAAAAGGTCATCTCTGCCGAAAATACATAAACTGAGCACATACAGAACTTATGTTGCGTTTCGACAGTACTGTGGGCCTATTTAAATTTCAAATAGACTTTTCGCTGAATAAATGGTTTGACTTGGGTGTAATCTCTTCCGCAATGTTATGTTGAGAGAGAGAGAGAGAGAGAGAGAGAGAGAGAGAGAGAGAGAGAGAGAGAGAGAGAGAATAATAATGTATCCCTTTTCCATATAACTACTACTGCTACTACTACTACTACTAGTTCTACTACCATTGTTAATAATAATAATAATAATAATAATAATAATAATAATAATAATAATAAAAAATTTTATATATATATATATATATATATATATATATATATATATATATATATATATATATATATATATATATATATAAAATTCGTGTCCCAATAAATTCAGTAAATTCGATGCACAAGCTTGCAGATGCGTATCTCTTCATTTCGTTTTTCAAACTACCAAACAACAAACGAAGTTTATTGCATCAATATAAAAAGTCAAAAAGCTCTAGAGCATAAAAATAAAATAAAATGAAATGAGTAAGTGGGAATGTAATTCCTGAAGTGCTAAAGCTTATGTGGATGAATGCAGTAAAAGCGACGACTCTTTTAAATGCTTAGTCAAAACGCAAAAAAGAAAAAAAAATAAAACAATTACCAACACTACATAAGACTTTTCTTTTATTATGTCGTTCTTCCTAACTTTAACATTGCTGTTGGGTTGGTTTGAGAGAGAGAGAGAGAGAGAGAGAGAGAGAGAGAGAGAGAGAGAGAGAGAGAGAGAGAGAGAGAGAGAGAGAGAGCAATATTACATAAGACTTTTGTTATATTTTTCTATACAACTTTAACATTACTGTTGATTTGTGTGTGTGAGAGAGAGAGAGAGAGAGAGAGAGAGAGAGAGAGAGAGAGAGAGAGAGATGTGAGAGAGAGAGAGAGAGAGAGAGAGAGAGAGAGAGAGAGAGAGAGAGAGAGAGAGAGAGAGAGAGAGAGAGAGTCACCTCTCAATTAAAACCACGCAACAGATCTACTTGAAATGGCACAAAAAAACCTAGCTAAATGCAAACCCACATCATTAACAGGAATTACTAGGAATTTTTCGTTTCTTACTAATGCTTCGGCTCATTACGAAATGTAGCCAGTTTAGCCATGAAACCATTAAATTATTAAGAGGCTCCTGACGCAAAAGGTTATATCCATGCGTAAACACACAATCTAAGCATATACAGATCTTTGCTGTGTTTCAGTAATACTGCGAACCTATCTAACTTTTAAATACTTTTATTAAGTAAATGGTTTTGAATTAAGGCTAATATCTTTCGTAAAATTATGAGAGAGAGAGAGAGAGAGAGAGAGAGAGAGAGAGAGAGAGAGAGAGAGAGAGAGAGAGAGAGAGAGAGAGAGAGAGAAAATGGCCCTCAGTTTTACCTCTCAAGGTAATACATCATTCAGGTAAGATAAAAGAAAATGGTCGACCTTTTGTTACCCACCGCAGGTAACGAAAGTAACTTACAGGGAAGGAGAGAGAGAGAGAGAGAGAGAGAGAGAGAGAGAGAGAGAGAGATCTACGGCTAAAGATTATCTTGTAATATTTACGGCGGGGCTCCTCTGAGTGACCTACACCCTCCCCCACCCTCCAAGCAACCATGCCAGTACCCCTACGATACCCTCTCTCCTGTCGCATCCCATTCTTTAACAATGGAACTCAATCCACTACATAATTCTCTGTAGACAATCAAACCTGGGAGCTTTGAAGGGGGACAGGAAAGAAAGGGGTTTCGATCCCCTGAGCTGATACCAACTGGGTATGTGGGGTATCTTGGCTACCAAGAGCATCAAGATGGGGATTTTAAAAAGAACACCAAGATGGGGATTTTTATAAAGAACACAAAGATGGGGATTTTTATAAAGAACACCAAGATGGGGATTTTTATAAAGAACACTCAGATGGGGATTTTTATGAAGAACATCCAGATGGGGATTTTTATAAAGAACACCGAGATGGGGATTTTTATAAAGAACACCAAAAGGGGATTTTTATAAAAACGCCAAGATAGGGATTTTAAAAAGAACACCAAGATGGGGTTTTTAGAAGGGGAGGGGGGGGGATGTCTGTCTGGAAGTAAGGAGAGGGGGAGGAGAGGGTTTTTAGAAGGGGAGGGGTTTCAGGAAGTAAGGGAAGGGGTGACGAAGGTTGAGGAGTGTAGATGGCGGAGGGTAGAGGGGGAAGCAGATACCCTCGATCCAATCCCAATAGAATACACCCATCAAAATAACGAGTACCAAGAAGATAGGTACAGAAGGGAGGTGGGGGGAGGTGGGATGGAGAGGGAGAGGGGTCCCAATATAACATACCCCCTCCGCCAATCACCTCAACCCCATACTCCGCACCAATGGCTGGCAGGTGAGCCCGAAATATAATTACTCACTGACCGTCGTGGGATAATGAAGTAATAACTATAGTATTACCATATGAATTACTGCCATTCAAGGCAAGGCTACTCCGCCGGAGGTCTGGCCCTCCCTTAATTACGGCTGTTGCGAGTTATGTGATAGCTTTATGCATACACATGCCAGCATACATATGTTTACTCGAGTTATAAATACACATGGAAGGTACGCATTACCCTGATAGACTCTCGTAATATACTGAACACTTTTATCGTAATATCTTTACGTATCGTTTGAAAGTTCTACATTACACATGTATACGGCATACACTTACATGAATGCTTATGGAATACACAAGCACACACGAATACACGCATGTATACAAATGTATCACAAATATACAGCCACAAATATCGTGAATTCCATATTTTAAACTAATATTTGCGGTTCAATATTTTTAACAGAAAAAGTCACGCGGTATGAGTGACAAAAATTCATAAGTATATATATATATATATATATATATATATATATACATACATATATATATATATATATATATATATATATATATATATATATATATATATATATATATATTTAAAATCCTGGCAAAATATCACAAACCTCCGAAAGCAAACAAAGCAATAATTAGTGTGCAAGGGAAGCTGGGTAATAATAACTTCATACAAGCAATAATAAAGGTATTACCTGTCTGAATTTCGCTCAGTAATACCAGCCTTCGCAGAGAGAGAGAGAGAGAGAGAGAGAGAGAGAGAGAGAGAGAGAGAGAGAGAGAGAGAGAGAGAGAGAGAGAGAGAGGGTATAATAGGGAAGGAAAGGTTTTTTTTATCACAGGCCAATCAGTGACCACCAATTTACCATACGCAATTCAAAAGAAGCTTCCTGATTGGCCGGTTGGAGGCCTATAGGGTGTGGTCAAACGTTTATGATATATTTGTGTAACCGTGTGTGTGTGTGTGTGTGTGTGTGTGTGTGTTTATGCATTTACATGAATTACAATTACAATGACCTTTTGGGGGCAGCATTGAAGTTCCCTTTCTTTTTGTCACTAATAAGAGGTCTGTTTCTATTTCTCCTTTCATAACATTAAATTTAATTTGT
>NC_089788.1:7835501-7850501 GCF_040412425.1 Macrobrachium rosenbergii | reverse complement strand
GAGAGAGAGAGAGAGAGAGAGAGAGAGAGAGAGAGAGAGAGAGAGAGAGAGAGGAAATTGTTGTGGAAAAAAAAAACGACGTCTAAATCAATATAATCACAAGACGCAGCCGTTTCACTGTATAAAACAATAATATTGAAAGCAACACCAACAACAACGCTGTTCATTATAACAACACAACCGCCACCACCACCAACAACAACACCACGGCAGTCATCACCGACATCACCAGCACCAAGAACAACACGGCAGTCATCACCGACAACAGGACCGCAGCCATCACCAACACCACCAACCAAGCCCACAAACATCAACGTCACCGGAAAAAAATCACCCCCGACATAACAACAACAACAACAACATCATCACCAGTACTGTTGTAATTACACCACCAACGCCTGCAACACTATCACATCACCAACAGGGTACCACTAACACCCACAATATAAACAACTGCCGCCAACACGAACAACACCACTCACCACCAACATCAAAGCAAAAGCAGCAACTTCACACTAACAGCAAGAGAATTCACTTTAAGCCTGAAGAAGAAGAAGAAGAAGAAGAAGAAGAAGAAGAAGAAGAAGAAGAAAAAGAGAAGAAGAAGAAGAATAAATAAGATGAAGAAGAACAAGATGAAGAAGAAGAAGAAGAAGAAGGAGAAATAAGAAGATGAAGAAGAAGAATAAGAAGAGCAAAAAGGAGAAGTACAAGAAGAAGAAAAATAAGAAGAAACAGAAAAAAGATGAAAACCAGAGAGAAGAAGAAGAAGAAAAAGAAGAAGAAGAGGAAGAAGAAGAAGAAGAAGAAGGTAAATAGCAAAAAGAAGATGGAAACCAGGAAGAAAAAATAAGAAGAGAAGAGGAAAAATAGAAAGAAGAAGAAGAAGAAGAAGAAGAAGAAGAAGAAGAAGAAGAAGAAGAAGAAGAAGGAAAATACAAAACGGAGAAGAAGAAGAAGAAGAAGAAGAAGAAGAAGGAAAATACAAAACGAAGAAGAAGAAGAAGAAGAAGAAGAAGAAGAAGAAGAAGAAGAAGAAGAAGAAGGAAAATACAAAACGGAGAAGAAGAAGAAGAAGAAGAAGAAGAAAAAGAAAAAAATGAAGAAGAAAAAATAAGAACAGAAGAAGAAGAATAAGAAGCAGAGGAAGAGGAAGAGGAGGAGGCCTGTTCCACATTACATTTGGCGGGTCCTCCAAGCGGGCGAGGGATGACAATTAACCCGCAGTAAAAATTCGGCAAAATGGAGTTTTATGGAGCTGTAATACGCGCGGTGCAGAACGTTCTTTCCTCTTCCCTTCATGTTCTTTCTTTTTGCTCTTTCATTCTTTCTTTTTGGATACTCTTGTTCTGGAGGGAATTAGGCAATTTTAATGCACTGTGAATCGCTTGTGGGTTTCCTAAGGAGGCTTCCGGGTTTCTTATTTTTTTTTTACTCTATACTTATAAGTAACGAGGCATATTCTTATTTTTATGCATCAACGAATCTATTCTCGCCATCAGCAATATATATATATATATATATATATATATATATATATATATATATATATATATATATATATATATATATATATATATATATATATATATATATAACTGAATCACGAGAATGTGGAACGTGATGAATATATAAATAAAGACAAAATCCACGAAGGAAAGAGAAACAATGGAGTGCTGCGAGGCCTTTCGACTATCGTCCTTCACTTAGCAGTCTGCTAAGTAAAGGACGATAGTCGAAAGGCCTCTCAGCACTCCATTGTATCTCTTTCCTTCGTGGATTTTGTCTTTATTTATATATACATACATATATATATATATATATATATATATATATACTGTATATATATATATTTATATGTATATATATGTATACATGTATATATGATAATGTGATATGGGTGCTTTAAAACTGATGAAACTTGCAGCTACTACTACTACTACTACTACTACTACTACTACTACTACTACTACTATTAATAAAAATAATAATAATAAAAATAATAATAATAATAATATTATTATTATTATTATTATTATTATTATTATTATTATTATTATTATTATTATTATTATTATTATTATTATTATTATTATTATTATTATTATTAATTCTTTACGACATGGCACTTTGGACTTTCGTGACACAGAGCTGGGAATATTTTCAGATTTGGGATTTGGGATTCTTCTACGACATGGGGCTTAGGTTCGTTTCTGGCAGGGAGCTTAGGAACTCTTTTCATTTTGGAATCTGTTTAGGCATGGGATTTTGTATTGTATTGTGTGGGATTGTATTGCTTTGTTTTTTACTACAGAGAATTTTCATTCTTTTTTTTTACTCAAAAGGTACTTTAAAACAATGGACTTTGGGGTCTTGTTAAACGAAATTAGAATTTATACTTTTCAAACAATATGGAGACTTTTAAAAAAATAAATAACGTTCTATATTTCCATAAATGAAATGTGGCTTGTTCTTATAATAGTGCTTTCCAGGTACTTTTTAATCACAGTATATGTGAGTATTTTAGTTTTCTGTAAAAGAAAACTATTGTGCCGGCTTTGTCTGTCCGTCCGCACTTTATTTTGTCCCTGCGTTTTCTGTCCGCCCTCAGATCTTAAAAACTACTGAGGCTAGAGGGCTGCAAGTTGGTATGTTCACCATCCACCCTCCAATCATCAAACATACCAAATTGCAGCCCTCTAGCCTTAGTAATTTTAATTTTATTTAAGATTAAAGTTAGCCATCATCGTGCTTCTGGCAACGATATAGGATAGGCCACCACCGGGCCGTGGTTAAAGTTTCATGAGCCGCGGCTCATACAGCATTATAGCGAGACCACAGAAAGATATTTTCGGTGGCCTTGATCATACGCTGTAGCGGCTGTACAGAAAACTCGATTGCGCCGAAAAAACTTCGGCGCATTTTTTACTTGATTTCTATTGGAATAAAACTACAGAAACATAACATGTAAGTGTAAGAATGAGCTGGAAGAACTTTTATATATTCTGGCAGAAGTCCGCGCAGTGAAACATAATACCATAAACTTGATTATCAGTGTGTGTGTGTGTGTGTGTGTGTGTGTGTGTGTGTAAGTGTGACCATGTACAGTTTATAAATATGGAGTACGAACACACTTGCATAGAACCAGTATGCAATTGTACAAAACGAAAACAACGATACCAGCACGTTACCTCTAAACATGCTACCACAAAACTGGCATTAGCACAAAAACAAAATTCTCAAATAAAAACGCAAACTACGCAATTAGATGTAACTATACTTCGGTTTTAGAATTATGACTAACAATGGCACAAACAAAACGACCCGATACCCAGGCAGTCACACCTTCCCCGGGTATTTTGCCTTGCAAATGCCGAAGACGGAGGAAATAAACTTTCCAATATGGCGCCGGAATCGTAAAGATGTCCCGATAGGCTGATTCCAAAAGCAGCTTATTCCGCGGATTCTGAGGTCAATATATGGCGATCATAGAATACCAAGTAGCGTATATTTATACCTTGATTTCAGATAGAGACACGAGTTCTACGGTTTAATGGGCTGGGTCGCTTGAATTAAATGCACGACAGTGACCCGGGACTTGAAATTTTGCGTCTTTAATTTTACTGCTTTATAATGGAGTAAAGCACGTTTGTTGCTTTATGAAGCTTTTGCGGTTGACTTAAACTTTACGCCTCAAATTAGATTATGTTTTATGGGCTTTTCCTTGTTCGTGCTTTATGTCTGAAAGTGGTGGCTTGTTTTAAAATCTATTATCTTATGATACTTGATAAAGTCTAACCTCCTGGAACTTAATACAAGTAAAAGTAAACGTTATTTTCAAATTTCTCACTGCTTGATGCTTTACGAAGTCCAAAGCAAGAGGTTTGATGCTTTATAAAGCATACAATCATCAGTGCCTTTAAAGGTCTGAAAGTATTTCCTAGTTTAAAATCTACAGATTTAATTAGTGTTTTCTATAGAGAGCAACTAGCTTTTGCTTTGTAAGGCTTAAAAATGAAAGTGACAAAGGCTATGCAAAGTCTAAAACTCACTGGTGCTTTGTAGCTTCTCGAACACTTTTTAAAGTCTGAACATTTTTTCTAAAGCATAAAATTGGTTAATGGTTAACAATGTTTACGCAAAATTGACCTAAGCTTGATGAAGCCTTCAAGTAATAAGTGCTCTCAGAGAGAGAGAGAGAGAGAGGGAGAGAGAGAGAGGGGCTCACTTAACATCATGATGCTCTTATAACATCCTGAACATCTTGCAGACAGCGGAAGAACAATAAAGCAAGGTGCTATCTTTGCGCACGCACGGATTTGACTTTCTAAAAGCACTGATGTCTGGACACTTTTCCACAGAGAGAGAGAGAGAGAGAGAGAGAGAGAGAGAGAGAGAGAGAGAGAGAGAGAGAGAGAGAGAGAGAGAGAGAGAGACGGGGAAAAAGGGAGTTGTAGGAAAGCGCTGCCCGCTCTTGCCGAATCACAAGTGAAATCAAAAACCGTTTCATCATAAAAAGAGGGAATGGAAATAAAAAGAGAAATTAAAACGGTGCTCAGGCATTTCTGCATAAATTTAACCACCGTTTATAGCTCCCTAACCCTGATTTATGAGACAAATAGAGAAACAGATAGGCGCTTCAAAATTTTCACTCTCTCTCTCTCTCTCTCTCTCTCTCTAAGAGCACATATTACCTGCAGACTTCATCAAACTTCAGTCACTTTTCCGTAAACATTGTAAACCATTAACTGATTTTATACTTTAGAAAATATTAATAATTTTCAGACTTTTATTCTTTAGAAAACATAAATATTTTTCTGACTTTACAAAGTGTTCGGGAAGTTACCAATCAACAGCGAGTTTTAGACTTTGCATAGCATTTGCCACCTTCATTTTTAAGCTTTACAAAGCAGAAAATCGTTGCGATCTTTAGAAAAGACTAATTAAATCTATGACTTTTTTAAACCCCGAACTACTTTCAGATCTTAAAGGTGCTAATGGCTGTATGCTTTATAAAGTATCAAAACTCATGCCTTGGACATCGTTAAGCATCGACCAGTGAGAGATTTTTCAACCAGTACTTCCTCGTAGGTCATATCCCACGATCTTAGCAGGAATTTTAGGCAGTAATGTCACTTCCCGTGACATCAACCATTTACTCGAGTATCCCATTCAGGCCTTCAGTCTATAGAAAATGGAGAGGACTGAAGTCGAAATTTCTGAAACGACAAATTAAGAAACCCCTGCTTTCTAATCAAATAGCCCAGGTTCATAGGCGTAGGAGGTGGGATTTATTTTGGGGGGGGGACACCAAATCTGCCCGAATTTCAGAAACACCCAGAGTGTTTTCAAACTGCCATATATCTGTGTAATAAACACCAAACAGCTGTAGGTACGAATTTTAAAAAGTTTAGCAAAACCATGTAGCTATTATTCTATTCTTCATTCAGAGTGTTCATGCATACATCTTATGTGTGTTTTTGTAATCGAATGGGGATGTTCTAAAGTAAATGATAAACTGATAATCATAATTCATGTGCAATTATTTATTACCTGTTTAACTTATAAATACAAGTTTATCATCATTTTTATTCTTATTCTTGTTATTTTTTTAAATTATAGAATTTTTTTCTTCGTCCGAATGCCTGAATATCCCAACCCATTTGCCCGAATTTTAGCAGATTCCCGAATCCAGGGGGCAGTTGCCTCCCCCCCCGCCTCCTACGCCTATGCCCAGGTTTGAAGGGGGTTAGGGGCGAGTAAAAGGTAGAACCTATTTTTAAAAAAAGCACAAATCCCATCTCCTTAAGGAAAGGACGCTCCGTAGTTGGAATCACAGGGATCAAGACATGTGCCATAATAGAGAGCTTGACGGCTCATGACACCTCGTGTCAGACAATGGTGCCTTCATGGTGCTTATTTAATTCAGGTTGATTCTCCCAAGCATATTTTCCAAGAGTGAGGTACGTAAGCTCGCAATTATTATTTCTGAATCTTGCTTATCTCCATCTTCAAAATTCAATCGTAAAAAAAAAGGGGCTCAGAAGTTGTTATATTTTATTTTCTCTGACCTTTGAGATGTGAAGTGTACTGTTTAGCAGTAAATGGAAATTATCCTGAGTAATTTCTATACTTATATTACAATACCTTCCAAATTTAGCGTCGTTTCTGATCAATTTCAACTCTTACGTTAGGTTCACCTCACTCTTACACAAACACGCAAACACAGATACGAAAACATACACAAACACACACACACATATATACATATATATAATATATATATATGTATGTATGTATATATATACTATATATATATATATATATATATATATATATATATATATATATATATATATATATATATATATATATATATATATATATATATATATATATATATATATGGACGGATTTACTTTAAGAAATATTGAGGATTAACAACGAACCCAGAATTCTTTAGGCATTCTACAGAATTTTGAAGAGATTAATCTTATTCAGTTTCATACTTGGATTACTTAGGTTCATGGTCATCATTATATACTCATTTTTCCTCCCACGGGCTATATATATATATATATATATATATATATATATATATATATATATATATATATATATATATATATGCGTTTGCTTATGGGAGAGGATATTAGCAAATTTGATTGTTCAAGCACAGTTACAACTGGTAATAATAATAATAATAATAATAATAATAATAATAATAATAATAATAATAATAATAATAATAATAATAATAATAATAATAATAATAATAGTGTTCCCACCAAAGTGTTGAACGCAAATATCTGTAAACAGAATAAATGCGAGAAAACAATATGGCAATGATCACATGAAAATGGAATATCATTTTAAATAGTAACCTTTCATTGTTCATGAATAAAAAAAAAGAGTAAATGAATCGACAATTGTTATATGTGAATGACTAGAGAAAACATAAGTATATAGGCTACCAGTGTTAGAAACACACAAAAGGAAATACGAAAAAAATATAAATAAGTAAATTACTATTATCATTTTTCAGAGGATGAACCCTATTCATATGGGACAAGCCCACGGGGGCCATTAACCTTGAAATTCCAGCTTCCAAAATAAATGGTGTCCATTGGAACGAATTAATAGAAGGTGAAAGGAAATACAGAATGAAGAGATCAGTTAATTAAAAAAAATTATGTAACAAATTAGTAAGTAAATAGATAAAAATATAAGTTTAAAATACAAGGAGAATTGTTCTAGGGTAGTAATGCATTGCATTCTTCGCAGGAAAAATGTAAGTGAAATACGAATAAAAATATAAACAAAATAAATCTCACAATCAACATCAATATAATCAAAATGAAAAACATATATAAGAAAAACAAGAGCAAAGATAATTCAATCAATAAATAAACACAGAAGAGTGTGACGGTCGCTCTCTGGGTTTCGAGCCCAACCAAGCCAACTCTGTCCTTCGGAGGCGAAGCAGCGATGCCCCTATTCACGTCGCCTACCCCCCGAGGCTCGTGTTGGGGGTACTTTAGGTCGGGCTGCTGTCACCAATCACGGGTCGTTGGTCAACTGTGAACGGCCGAGTCACAACAACGGAAAAACCGACCGTTCGGATGAGTTCGCTTGGCGGTGACTTGGGTTACGGGGTCCCTTCATTTCTTCATGCCTGGAAAACGCCGGGTTCGAGAGTGCTGGATTGGTGGTGGCTTAGGTTGCGTTTTCCTTTCGTTTCTTCATAGCAGAAGAGAAAGACGCGTTCGGATGTGTTGGATTGGTGGTGGCTTAGGTTACGTTTTCCTTTCGTTTCTTCATAACAGAAGAGAGAGGCGCGTTCGGATGTGTTGGATTGGTGATGGCTTAAGTTACGTTTTCCTTTCGTTTCTTCATAACAGAAGAGAAAGACGCGTTCGGATGGGTTGAAATGGTGACGGCTTAGGTTACGTTTTCCTTTCGTTTCTTCATAACAGAAGAGAAAGACGCGTTCGGATGTGTTGGTTTGGTGAAGACTTTAGCGTTGGTTTTCTTTCTCATGTTCTTGTCCTCCGTAAGAGTATGGTCTATACAATGTTCGTATGCCATCGCTTACTGCTGACTTAAGCTACATTCCCCTTTCGTTTCTTCAAATAGCCCTTTAGCATTCATTCCATTTATTTTTTCGTATATCCACGTAGAATGTTGTATGGGACAGCACTACACTTGTGACTCCAATGGTATTTAGCTCAACGCATTGGCTCAACGGAACTCCAAACATGCCACAATTACTTGCAGTATTGTTCGGACAACGTGTTAGGACAAATCGTGAAGCAGACAATTTCTCATGGTAGCCTTTATTGAATCATCCTATAGAAATGAAGTTTCCATGCCTTAAATAAATAAATAAGAAAAAAAGATAGTCTAGGCCAACCTTTTTTGTGTAGCCTGTTGACAACGCGCAGACTATGCCGGAGGAAATGACATTTAGATCATCATGTTTTCGAGCCGCTCAGGAAAGGGGGGTAATCGAGCGTATGAGACTAAAAACACCTCTTTACCCCAGCACGCTGAGCTAATCGCCCTTAGAACCACAAGTGTGGAGGTGCCTTTAGACTCATGCTTTAGCCGCGTTTCTCGATGTACAACAAAAAATGTTTGTGCTTTGTAACAGTTTCATTCAAATCCGCTCTGTCGTGAACAAAATATTTGAGGTTTATTATATCTAGGATATGAAAGTGGGCGTGACTGCTGACTTTTTAAGTTGTGGAATAAAACTGCACGTAACCAAGGTCGGTGACAAGATAATACTCACTTGTAGTCCGTAGTAAATTCTTTGTTGCTAGTCTTGAGGCATCCTCCCTGAAACTGAAATGAAAAGGGAACAATTATGCAAAGTCTTGAAAAGTTAATATTAATAATAAGGACAGCAAATCACAACTCTAATACGTTGGAAAATTGCGCAATGATTATAGCCACAACAATAACAAAAATACAACAACAACCGCTACTACCACAGTAATACTATTTACAGTACATATTCAATGTTATAAGCAATAAAATATAACCCATTAACGTCAGTACTGCCTATCTGGCAAAAAAAAAAAAATAAAAAAAAAAATATTTTAAAAACAAGATCTCTTCTAGATAGGATGAATTCTCTCTCTCTCTCTCTCTCTCTCTCTCTCTCTCTCTCTCTCTCTCTCTCTCTCGTTAATCGAATCATTGTTGTCCTTAAAAGGAATAACGATTCAACATCTGTTTTTTTTTTCCGAAGGGCGCTTCACGGGATAGCCAGTATATGATCTCTATTACAGATACAGTCTTTTGTAAACCGATTTCCATTCCAGATTAAGTTTCGCATAAAAGGATTTCCAGGAAATTTGTAATCCCTTCAGTGAATCTAAAATCTCTTTCATGGATATATACACGCACGCACTCATACACGGACACAAAGAGAGAGAGAGAGAGAGAGAGAGAGAGAGAGAGAGAGAGAGAGAGAGAGAGAGAGACACTAAATTAATACACATCGGGTATCTTGACAAAAAGAGAGAAAGACTAACATATACACTGCGCATTCTGACAAAACGAGAGAGAGAGAGAGAGAGAGAGAGAGAGAGAGAGAGAGAGAGAGAGAGAGAGAGAGAGAGAGAGAGAGGGGCCTCTAACATACACATACATCGGATATTTAGCTCAACGCATTGGCTCAAAAAGAGAAAGAGAGAGAGAGAGGAGAAAGAGAGAGACTGACGTTTACACTGAGCATTCTCACAAAAGGAGAGAGAGAGAGAGAGAGAGAGATTCCGAATCTGCGGCCTCTTTAACAAGGTTACAAAACGGGCTGACACACACCGAACTAACGAGGCAACAAGAGGAGAGGCAACAGACTGGAAACCGCCGAATGAGAGGGGCGACAAATGGAAACAGCCGCAAGGACACCTCGCCGTCCCTTACCCCGTGGGTGTCCCCTACCCCTGGGAGTCCTTTACTCAACGCCGTGAGGTCCCCTCCCTCTACCAAAACCTCAAGACTTTTTAAACCGATCTCCAATCCCAGTGCTATAGGTCTATTACTAGCGGGTTACCAATCCTAGGCCTAGAACCTCACACCCAAAACCCTGAGGTTCATACCGTGGTGGTACCTCTTATGGCCCCTATACCCATGCCTACAAACCCCAATCCTAGATACCTGTACCCCTACGGTAACCCCTCTAGAACCCCAGACCAACACAAACCCCAATCGCAAGGTCCCATTCCAGTAGGGTACCTCCATCATCACGTAGGCCTAGTCCTATACCCCCACTAAACCACGACTCCCACCCACTAGGCCTAAGGATCCTATGCCACTGGGACACCCCTCTTCATGCCCCATCTCCAGACCAACAGACCCCAATCCCAGGGGTCTGTACCACCGGGCAACCCCACCTCAGCCTCAGCCCCTTGTCCTAACATTTAGCCCTATTGTCGGAGCGGATGAAAAGGGAGCCGCCCCTACAGGAGAGGCTGAGAGGCTCCAAAGAATGAGGAAATGGTATCGGAGATGAGCACAGAGATAAAGTAAGACGTAATAAGATGATGTATATACTCTGTTATCTGATCCAGAGAGAGAGAGAGAGAGAGAGAGAGAGAGAGAGAGAGAGAGAGAGAGAGAGAGAGAGAGAGAACAAACTTACTGGCAGTTAAATGTTTACCTTAAGATTTAAATAAAACTGCAGTTAACTGCTATCTTTACGACCTTTTTTATACACACACGCGCACACACACACACACACACACAGAGAGAGAGAGAGAGAGAGAGAGAGAACAAACTTACTGGTAGTTAAATGTTTACCTTAAGATTTAAATAAAACTGCAGTTAACTGCTATCTTTACGACCTTTTTTATACACACACGCGCGCACACACACACACACACACACACATACACACACACACAGAGAGAGAGAGAGAGAGAGCAATTTACTGATAATTACATGTTGAACTAAAGATTAAAAAGATTCTATTTAATTACTATTTTTACGTCATTTTTTCAGTACAGAGAGAGAGAGAGAGAGAGAGAGAGAGAGAGAGAGAGAGAGAGAGAGAAACAATCTTGCTGGTAGTCAGATGTTCACCTTAAGATTTAAATAAAACTGCAGTTAATTGCTGTCTTTACGACTGTTTTATACAGAGAGAGAGAGAGAGAGAGAGAGAGAGAGAGAGAGAGAGAGAGAGAGAGAGAGAGAGAGAGAGCAATCTTGCTGGAAGTTAGAGGTTCAACTGATGTTTAGAAAATTTCATTAAATTACTTTCTTTGCGTCATTTTTTAATAATGAGAGAGAGAGAGAGAGAGAGAGAGAGAGAGAGAGAGAGAGAGAGAGAGAGAGAGAGAGCCTTTTATAGGTAGTTTAACCTCCAACTAAAAAATAAAATAAATTTTTGCGCAGTCCTTGTCTTTGTTATTTTCTATTACAAGCTTAACACAACCAACAACTTCTTCAGAAATACGTGAAGTTCAACAGAAAATAGGCAGAACTTATCTTCAAAAAATTTAAAGCACTATCACTATCACAACCTTCATCATCATCATCACCATCATCATCATCATATCACTATGCAGTATTAGCGTCAAGTGGACATGAGGTGTCTAAACAAGAGCAGTACAAAAACCACCAATCCTAATTTGGTCCCTCTGATTAAACGTCTGAAGGCTCTCTCCTAATACATGTTCCGTTGCTACCGTAGAAGGGCTTGCAAGCATGCACCTGTGGGGTTCATTAGCTGCATGCTGTTGCATGTATATTCAAAAGTAATTTTACTGTGCGTTTTGCAATATTTGAATACCTGCTTTTAAATTTTTACTTTTGTTTTTTTTTTTCCAGGAGTCATTGCCAAATGAACTGGAGACTTATCTGAAGGGGGAAGGGTTGGAGAGAGATTGGGTGGGGTTGAGTGGGAAGTAGGTGGGAGATATATATATATATATATATATATATATATATATATATATATATATATATATATATATGTATATATTTATATATATGTATATATATATATATATATATATATATATATATATATATATATATATATATATATATATATATATATATATATATATATACAGTATAGGTGGGGTATATATATATATATATATATATATATATATATATATATATATATATATATATATATATATATATATATATACATATATATATATATACATACATATATATAACATAACATAATCAACAGGACACGACGACTGGTTTTATTTAATATCTCGAATACCTTCTTCCTTTTCCCACTTAGGCAAGGACGTAGAGGCTGGATTATGGGATCAGCCCCGAATGAATGAGTCAGCTAAGCCCATAAAGATGTCTTCTTATCGCTCTTCTTTCTCCCCGGAATTCAAGTGGGTTATGTGATCGAAAATGACGATTTTTTTTAGTGATAATATTTAAGTTGCATGTTTATGAAATGACATTCAATTTAGATCGAAAGTTTCGAATCAATTCGTTTATATATATATATATATATATATATATATATATATATATATATATATATATATATATATATATATATATATATATATATATATATATATATATATATATATATTATATATTTTGGGTGGGGTTAAATGAGTTATGTTGCTTTCTTGAGTTTCTTTCTATTTTGGTATTATTTTTTATTCAACAGTTAGAGAACGCGTATGTGACATTTATCATAATTTTATTTTCTATTTTTTTTGTTACGGGCTGCTCTTGAAGCAAGAACCCGCGCCAGCACGAGACTGGTTTAATTTAAAACAACAAAAAATGGTGGATTTTCTCTGAGGATACCTTATCTTAAAGAAACGAACTAAAAAATATATAATATCTTACACTGTATGTTTGTTTTGTGAAGATGATGTATTTGTAAATTTAAGCATTTGTTTGTCTATCTAACAATTTTTTTTTTATATTTTCTAACTCTATTTGCTAAGAATGTTAAAACGTCTAGGAGCAGACAAGTAGCAGAATATGAGTGAGGAAAAGGCACGAAATATTAAATGAAAAACTCAGTTTTACTCACGCATTATTATTATTATTATTATTATTATTATTATTATTATTATTATTATTATTATTATTATTATTATTATTATTATTCAAAATCAACCAATATCGATATGAAATAAGTGAAAACGGACATTAATTCATAAAGCATGAATTTATCAGATAAGTGCGAAAGAGAGTAAATAAGAGAACAACACATAATATTAAACGTGTTCTTCACCCAGATTTATTAAGTATTATTACCATGCTAAATAAATACCCATCGGTTTTATTAAACGATTCCTTTCACAAGCATTGCTTGCTTCTTTTATAAAAACTCTTTCCACGCCTAACTGGAAGCTTGCCACACTTAGAAAAATAGGGATTGAATGTATTGTGTTCAACTGAATTCACAACTCAAACCATTAAAATAACTGTCACGTATTTGTGTTTCCATCAAGAAAAATCCATTATTCTTCTTCTTCATAATGGGGTCGTAAAAACTAGTCAAATCCTTAAACCATGCTGAATGCGCTAAGGAGTAAAAAAAAAAAAATTAGTTTTCTGAAAAAGAAAACTATTGTGCCGGCTTTGTCTGTCCGTCAGCAGTTTTCTGTCCGCCCTCAGATCTTAAAAACGACTGAGGCTAGAGGACTTCAAATTGGTATGTTGATCATCCACCCTCCAATCATCAAACATAACAAATTGCAACCCTCTTGCCTCAGTAGCTTTTATTTTATTTAAGGTTAAAGTTAGCCATAATCGTGCGTCTGGCAACGATATAGAACATGCCACCACAGGGCCGTGGGTAAGGTTGCATGGGCCACGGCTCATACAGCATTGTACCGAGACTACCGAAAGACAGATCTATTTTCGGTGGCGTTGATCATACGATGTAGCGACTGTACAGAAAACTTGTTTATTCTTATTACTACTAATTCTAAAGTCACATAAGGCAGAATATCCAAATTACTCTCTCGACTAGATCAAGAAAATTCCATAAGACAAGGAAACTCAATTTATCAAGCGAGTTCTGTGGAATCTAAACGACAGCCAGAGTTTTGGGCGAGAAATGCATCTGCCTGGGGATGAAAAGAAACTCCGACGCAATAATTCATCCTTTCACGCCGAGAGTTGATTGAAAAGGAGAGAGAGAGAGAGAGAGAGAGAGAGAGAGAGAGAGAGAGAGAGAGAGAGAGATATTTATATAAACACATCACCCGGACACCATTCCGTCTTCTCCCTCTTCTTCTTCTTCTTCTTCTTCTTTTTCTTCTTCTTCTTTCGCGCCGACGACGCATAAATCTTCTCTTAACCGGCCGGATCCATTTCTCCATTTCTCTCGACTTCTAAACCGAAAACGGGGACAAAAGGAAGCCGCTGTTACGTAGCAGCCTTCTGTCCTGCCCCTACCCTATACCCCAAAACGACCCCGTGTCCTCCAGACTCGTCCCTACGGCCTACTGGAGGCGATAGCACCCCCTATGCCCCTCCCTGCACCCCAGGGGGGATGTGTCCCGGACTCATCCCTACCCGTGGGTATAAAGACATACCCCATACCCCGACGTGCTATACAGATAGGGATCCAATATCTAATTCGTTCCGGATGTCTCGCTTTTGAAAGAAGCCGAGATGCCGATCCATCTTGGAAGGGCATCGGGCTATCTCTTCCTCAACTCCTACGTGAGGTGTCGGCCCTCCGGAGGGTTTTTGGCCAAGGAGTTACTCGGGACTTAGGACTCGCTTTTGGGACTTGGTTCGGATTCGTCCACCGCAGGACGAATCATCCAGTTATTCAGTCATGATGTTTCTCTTCCCACGGTGCTTTTATAGAAATCTCACGGTTGTAATAATCACAGACTTTATTCCAGATACACTAAATAATAATAATACTAATAATACCAATAATAATAATAGGAGGAGGAAGAAGAAGTAGGAAAACAAGTAAAAAATGTGTCGAAGTTTCTTCGGCAAAATCGAGTTTTCTGTACAGCG
>NC_089788.1:7810501-7830501 GCF_040412425.1 Macrobrachium rosenbergii | reverse complement strand
TACACTCAACCGAGTCCCCGTATGGGGGTAGTGCCGTCAGTGCATCTCACGGGATGCACTGTAGGCATTACTGAAGGTTCTTTGCAGCGTCCCTTCGGCCCCTAGCTGCAACCCCTTTCATTCCTTTTACTGTACCTCCTTTCATGTTACCTTTCTTCCGTCTTGCTATCCACCCTTTCCTAACAATTATTTCAAAGTGCAACTGCGAGGTTTTACTCCTGTGCACCTTTTAGAAATAACTACTCTCAATTTCCTTTCAAGCGCTGAATGACCTCATAGGTCCCAGTGCTTTGCCTTTGGACTAACCTCTACATTCCATTCCATTCCACACAACCGAGTGGTGAGGGAGGTGTGCGTGGTTCTTAACCTTTTTGTTACCACGCCCCCTCTAAGAGTTGGTCCTTCCCTTCACGCCCCCCTCCCAGATTTAAAGGAAAATGAAAAATAAAAGGAAAGAGAAGGGTGTTTTTATTTTTTGGGGAATAAATTTGTGAGATACTTGACACTGCTTCTTAGCGACTTTCGTTAAGAGAATAACGAATATAATTGGAGAATTTTTAATTTTTCCCTAGGGCTCGCGCGCCCCCTGGAAAATGCTGACGCCCCCCGGCTTGAGAACCGCTGCTTTCTATTCTCAAAAGAAACAAACACCATACCTACTGTACAGCTATCAGTTGTCATCAAAATACAACTGAATTCTGATCAAAATGTGGATTTGATTTTATTCTTATTTAAAAACAAAATCCTATAAAAATATTCTCATTTCTCACAAAAACTCTTAAATTCCCGTAAAAAATTCTTAATTCTCAAGAAAAACAAATTCCCGTGAAATTATTCTCAGTATCATGACATGCACTGTATTCCATCAGATTATTCTTTAATTATAAAGAAAACTACTAAACTTCCATCAAAATACTTTTGAGTCTTAAAAACAACTAAAAAATATTGAAAAACAACTAAATTTCCATCAAAATGCTTTTGATTCTCATGAAAAATTGCTCAAAAATATTAAAAAACAACTAAATTTCCATCAAAACATTCGTAAACAAACACTTAAATTTCCTACCAAATTTCTAGGATCTTGTGAAATATAATTAATACCACAAAAATATATTGCTAATTCTTGTGAAAGAAGCTCACATGAAAATAATTCGACTCTCATAACAAAACCCTACATTACCATTAAAATTTTCTCGATTTCCATGAAAAAATAATCAGTTTCAATAAAAAGAAAAATCAGTTCCATGAAAAGGATTTCAGTTTTCATAACAAACGACATAATTTTCATGAAATGAATTCAAACTACTCGGTTCACGTCAAGGTATTCTCGTTCCCCATAATTTACTGTAGGAGCTCCTTCCGTTTTAATCAAAACAACCCAGTTTTTGATCAATGGTTCTCTAACTCTTGGAACCCTAATTTCTCATAAAGAATCCCGGTTTTCCTTTAAAATTCTCAGTCCTAGGAGACAATTCTTTTTAGCTTTCTGTAAAATAAAACTATTGTGCCGGCTTTGTCTGTCTGTCCGCCCTGAGATCTTAAAAACCACTGAGGCTGGAGGGCTGCAAATCGGCATGTTGATCATCCACCCTCCAATCATCAAACTTACCAAATTTCAGCCCTCTAGCCTCAGCAGTTTTTATTTTATTTAAGGTTAAATTTAGCCAGAATCGTACTTCTGGGAGAGCTATAGGTACCAACAACATAGGCCACCACCGGACCGTGGCTGAGTTTCATGGGCCGCGGATAAAGAGCTTTATGAGCCGTGGCTGAGGCCACCACCGGCCAGAAAACTCGATTGCGTCGAAGAAACTTCGGCGCATTTTCTACTTGTTTTTATTGTTATTGGATTAGTATGTATGAGTAATTTGAGAAACGACTGTAACTCAGTATCTTCTAGCAATACCACTGTAACTTAGAAATATAAAGTTATATATGTATTGATATAGAATATTTCAGGAGAAAGACTCAAAAAAATTTCCATAGCAAAATACACAAAGGACGTAAAAAAAATTATTACAAAGCCAAGTTGAAAACGGAGCGCCTTACATAAAACACGTACGGTACGTGGGAAGCCGCTGGAGGGGTAGGTGGGTGGGGGGTTGGCGGTACAGAGCCAGGGAATCTGCGGTAAACGTGACAGGTACCAAACAGGGTCGCCGACCGCAGCTAGTAATTGTGCGGTTGGCCCATAGATGTCAAGAGTAGGGGACACACCGCATCCATGTTTACACACTCACGACACCACCTTTGCCGAAACATTCCTGTGGCCTGAAGGCAGACGAGAGAGCACGACGGGAGGAGGTAACTATGATCATCTCTTCACGAATTTGAAGTCCAAATCTAGGGTCAGGAATCTGAAGTCAAAATCTAGGCTCAGGAATTTGAAGTCCAAATCTAGGGTCAGGAATTTGAAGTCCAAATCTTGGGTCAGGAATTTGAAGTTCAAATCTAGGGTCAGGAATTTGAAGTCCAAATCAAGGCTCAGGAATTTGAAGTCCAAACCTAGGGTCAGGAATTTGAAGTCCAGATCTAGGCTCAGGAATTTGAAGTCCAAATCTAGGGTCAGGAATTTGAAGCCCAAATCTAGGGTCAGGAATTTGAAGTCCAAATCTAGGGTCAGGAATTTGAAGTCCAAATCTAGGGTCAGGAATTTGAAGTCCAAATCTAGGCTCAGGGATGCTTGGTGGTCGCGCGCTGAGCTCGCAATAGTTGGGCTCTTGGTTCGCGACTGGAAAACTACCACCAGTCAACCCAGATGTGAATGGGTACTAGCTGCTCAATTACACGAAATACGTTAAGCAACTTCATAGCTTAGGTCTTGCTGAACGACAGAGGCTTTCATTCTGGCGGTGCCCTCTCCAAACGGGGGGAAAAGATGTATAATAATAATAATAATAATAATAATAATAATAATAATAATAATAATAATAATAATAATTATTATTATTTTCTTCGGCTGGAGACCATAAACAGATCCAAAATTCAGGCACAATTTGCTGAAAATCAAGAGTATATGGGAACTCTCGATAATGCTAGGACTAATAATAATAATAATAATAATAATAATAATAATAATAATAATAATAATAATAATAATAATATAGTTTCTGGAGTATACACAAGAGTTGTGACCTCTTTCAGTAATAATAATAATAATAATAATAATAATAATAATAATAATAATAATAATAATAATAATAATATACTGCATTTCTAGAGACCGCCCAAAGAAACAGGCAATAAATAAAAGGAAGAAGAAGGAAAAAGTGGGGACTCTCCGTCATTTAGGGCAAATTCCCCACCTCTCAACAGATGGAAGGTTATAGTTACCAAAGGAAACAAGTAAAACATGCGCCGAAGTTCTTTCGGCGCAATCGAGTTTTCTGTAGAGCCGCTACAGCGTATAATCAAGGCCACCGAAAATAGATCTATCTTTCGGTGGTCTCGGTATAATGCTGTAAGAGCCGCGGCCCACGAAACTTTAACCACGGCCCGGTGGAAGCCTATCCTATATAGTTGTTATAGTTGTCAGAAGCACGATTATGGCTAACTTTAACCTTATATAAAATAAAAACTGCTGAGGCTAGAGGGCTGCAATTTGGTATGTTTGATGACTGGAGGGCGGATGATCAACATACCAATTTGCAGCCCTCTAGCCTCAGTAGTTTTTAAGATCTGGCGGCGGACGGAAAATGTGCGGACAGAAAAAAGTGCGGACGGACAGACCAAGCCGGAACAATAGATATCTTTTACAAAAAACTAGAAGCAAGGACATGAAAGATTCCAAAGATTGCTTTTGAGCGAAATAAACAGTTGCCATAAAGTCTGGCAAACCATCACCTGGAAGACTGCTGTACCAAGTGAGCTCACACTGTAAAAAAAAGAATTCAGACTGATTACAGTAGGATGGCAAAGGAATGTTTGTCTATATTGTATCTTAATCTCTCTCTCTCTCTCTCTTTCTCTCAGCCATTCCCACGGGCTGTCCTGGAATGAGGTTAACCAGTAAGTGTGGTTACCCACTGGAATGGCACACATGGAAATCTTTTTTCCTTACAGAAATGTTTACAAACAAAAAGAAAACAGATTCTTTAGAGGACGGAATATACTAGTATTTGTTTATGTTGAAAACTTCATATATATGTATATATATATGTATATATTATATATATATTATATATATTATATATAATATATATATATATATATTATATATATATATATATATATATAATATATATATATATATATATATATATATATATATATATATATATATATATATATATATATATATATATATATATATATATATATACTATATATATACATATATATATATAATATATATATACCTATACATATATTATATATGTATATATATATATATATATATATATATATATATATATATATATATATATATATATATATATATATATATATATATATATATATATATATAAACACACACACATACCTTAAACACAAACGTTTCTTCCCAATGACAAATATCCAATAGTTCTCAAGATATTCTGGTATGAGGTTCCAGGGTGGTTGACCGCTGGAATGGACCGCTGGAATGATGACGCAGACAATGGACGAGGACGCCATTCTCCCCTTTTGGAATGCTGCCATTCACGGCCAAGCTCTGTTCCAGAACAAGAGGATGATTTGCCACAACAGACAACAAGAAGAAAAAAACAATTGTGTTTTCTTTACGGAAAAAAGAAAGAAGACGAATTCCTTTGGTCGTTCAGCCGAGGAAACGATTTCGTGAGGCCACAAAGAGTGACAGGTCATCTCGGCAGGACACACACACAAAAAAAATAAATAAATAGAAATAAAATAAAATAAAAGACGGAGGGTCAAAGAGGCATTCCCAGTGACTCGTGTTTGTGAAAGAAATAAGATTGTGACGCGTGTTCCCCCATACAGACACATTTCCTGACGGCCAGAATCTTGGCGTTTGGAACGAACTTGCAACATTAAAGACAATAATGCTACTTGTTGTATATGAAGAATTTACAACAAAAGCGACAACAACGCGTTTTTATGAATTAAGATAATTTACAACAAAAACAACGATGCGCCTTGGTGAAAGAGAATTTACAACATACAGTAAAACAACAACAACGCGTTTCGGTGCATTAAGATAATTTACAACAAAAACAACGATGCGCCTTGGTGAATGAGGAGAATTTACAACATAAAACAACAATGCGTTTTGGTGTATACGAAGATAATTTACATAAAAAACAACAATGCGTCAAGAAAAATAACAATGCGTTTATGGGCACAGAGAAATAACACAACAATAAAATAGGCCAAGGAATCCCTAAACTGTTTGAGAGAGAGAGAAACAGAGAGAGAGAGGTAATTGGCTCATGTTGTTTGAAAGAGTCTAAAAAGAGTAATAAAACTCCTCAGTCCCGCTTGAGGCCAAGCACTACTGATAGTTATTCTGAGCAGATAAATAAAGTCACTGGCGCTCTGGGAAGTTGTCTGCACATGAAATTCATCCTCAGTGTTGAAGTTAAAGGATGAACGAGGCAGTGACTGGTGTCCTGGTTTTCCATGAAGCCACGCTATAATAATAATAATAATAATAATAGTGGTATGAACTCTTAAAATGGAGAAACAAATCCACAGTTATGTGTATGTATATATATTTAGAGATAAAACTGTACAGATTCCCGAAAGCTATCAGTACAATTCTATCTTTAAATATAAGTACATATACATAACTGTGGCTTTCTTTCTCCGATAATAATAATAATAATAATAATAATAATAATAATAATAATAATAATAATAATAATAATAATAATAATAATACCGGCTTACAGACGGAAAAAATAAAAAAAAAACAAGAATAAAACGTTAGAACGCAAGTACAAGTTTTTTCCCACGGAACTCACATTAGTCACTCAAGCCAAATTACTCTTAAACAACGGCCCTCCCCAACCCCAACCCGTCTCTCTCTCTCTCTCTCTCTCTCTCTCTCTCTCTCTCTCTCTCTCTCTCTCTCTCTCTATAGCGTGCAATGATGGCTGCGGTGGCCTCCCTCTGGGTAGAGTTCGGTCACTTGGCGGTGACTCTGCGGTGAGGCGGTAATCTGTTCCCTAAATGCGTCTTTTCGCTCGGGACGGCGTAGGTGACACTGGCGTGTAAGTGGTATTGTTCCCTTCGTTATTTAGGGATCTGGATGGTTGGCCTCCTTCTCCTCCTTCTCCTCCTACTCTCTCTCTCCTCTCTCTCTCTCTCTCTCTCTCTCTCTCTCTCTCTCTCTCTCTCTCTCTTTCATTATGTAAGATTCAAGTGTTTCACATAATCTTACCCTGGCTACAGTTCAAACTACTGTATAATCTTACTATACAGATCGATTTTATTTTGTATTGTCATTAATTGTACGATCGCCATACTACTACTACTACTACTACTACTACTACTACTACTACTACTACCAATAATAATAATAATAATAATAATAATAATAATAATAATAATAATAATAATAATAATAATAATTAATTAATAATAATTTTTGAGAAAAATAAACTTTCCTGTTGCATTTTTCTTTCATTTTTATTTCTGTTCTCTAGTATTTGCAAAAGATATTGGAACAGATGCCGCTCGGTGATTTCAACGCTGCTCAAGTAGTGAGTCCATATTCGCCAACCCCTTGGGTTTTATTATCATATAATATAATAATAACACATTTTCTCTAATTATGGGCATTGAAAAATTGTATGCAGGTACAGTAGAAACACTAACAAAATAAAATGAGATGAAAAGGAAGAATGAATTATTAATACAAACAACAAAAATGTTACTATGGATTAACTAACGTGACTAAACAGACTTTACAGTAAGAGAGCCTAAAAATGTTGGCAGTAATAAGACACTAAGAGAGAGAGAGAGAGAGAGAGAGAGAGAGAGAGAGAGAGGCGGCATATTAACCATAGCAGAAACATGCTCTATACTGTATAGGCATCTTTGACAGCCGAAGACTTTCAATGGAGTTAGATATAGAGCAGATATTAATTACAATTAAGAAATACAAAAGAATAGTAATAATAATGAAAAGAGGACAGTAACGTAAAAACCCCCCCAAAATTGGTAAAAACCAATATTTTTGTGGTTACCCAAAGTCCGAATAAAACCCGGTCCTAAGGAAACATTAGTTCATTTATCCTATCTTTCCCACAATTTAGATCCAAGTTTCACTATTTCTTAGTCGGTTGATCAAGTGAACATGGTGAGTGATTTTCAAATATTCAAACCCCGACGCGGTTTTCAGTGGAAAGAAAGAAATAAAAGTAAATAAAATGGGTGAGCTGGCCCTGCTCATCCATTTTCTTACTGCTCTATATCTAACTCCATTAAAAGTCTGCGGCTGTTAAAGACACCTATATAGTATAGGGCATGTTTCTGCTATGTTTAATATGCCACTTCTCTCTCTCTCTCTCTCTCTCTCTCTCTCTCTCTCTCTCTCTCTCTCTCTCTCTTGATTTTCTTATTACTGCCAATGATGTTGTTATGAGCATTATATTAAGTAATAATAATACATCATCTTGAGCCTCCCTTATTGTGAAGTCTGTTTAGTAACGTTATAGCTAATCCATAGTAACATTATTGTTATTTGTATTAATAATTCATTCTTCCTTTTCATCTCATTTTATTTTTCTAGTGTTGCTATTATACCCGCAGACAATTTTTCAATGCCCATAATGAGAGGAAATGTGTTATAGATTGATTGATTTATAGATTTTAGGCACACATGCCAAGCACTGGGACCTATGAGGTCATTCAGCGCTGAAACGGAAATTGGCAGTAAAAGGTTTGAAAGGTGTAACAGGAGGAAACCTCGCAGTCGCGCTATGAATCAATTGTTAGGAGAGGGTGGACGGTAAGATGGAAGAAAGAGAATATCAACGGAGATACAGTAAAAGGAATGAAAGCAGTTGCAGCTAGGGCCGAAGGAGCGCTGCAAAGACCCTTAAGTAATGCCTACATTGCACCGCATGAGGTTCACTAACGGCACAACCCCGCCCCCCTCCCCTGCGGGGGAGAAAATGTGTTAGTATTATAATATGATAGGTAATGAAGCAGAATACGGACAGGGCTTACGACCAATTACTGGACTGAAATTGCTATATTTACCTGTGTTGCCTCCTTTGGAAAAAATAAACAAACAAGTAAATTATATACGAGAATAATACTACATATTGTGCCTTGTAAATAGTGTAGAATTACACGACAGAAAAATTACCCAAGACGGAAATCTTAATGGTAACACTATTTTCGTTAATAAAAAATGAAAATATGAAAAAAATAGCTTAACTGATATATTCAATTAATATCAAACATTAATCACAGTGAAAATTGCAGCCTTCGGATTCGGGGGTTTGTTTGCTTATTACCACGATTATTTTAACAAAATAACTCCAGAGATTCACATAAGACTGTCATACCCTTTAACACCTTACCACACTTAAGGGGCCATCCCCAACTCAAGGGCCTGCGCTGGCATAAGGCCACTCTAACTAAAACCAACCAACCATCAACAAAGAGGAATATCACAAAAAGATTTTGTTGGGAGAGAGAATTCAATATGACACGAGATAAAATAGGTGGATCTGGAAGCTACGAGAATGACAGGTGAAAAAAAAAAGCCATGACGGGGAAAAAAAAGTTACGACGGGCTGACACTGATGCAGAAGCAACGAATCTTCAAAGAACCTACAAAACAATTCTACAACGGTAAAGGGTACTTCAACGCGTCAAACAATGCTTTGGTTTTTTCTTAGTTTTACTGCTGTGAAAGTACCTATATATATATATATATATATATATATATATATATATATATATATATATATATATATATATATATATATATATATATATATATTTCATTTCTGTCTATATAATTCCTTTGTTTATGGTTATATTTTTTCCTATTTTAGCCTTCCCCTCTCTGGAAGCTTGCTTTGCAATATGATGGCATTTTAGACCTGTTACGCGTGAATGTTTATACTTCTTGCTTAACAACAGATATCTGTTCTGTGAATCAATTCTGTGAAACACTGCAATATCCGGATAATAAAAATGGAACACCTGAAAGTGGGCTGTAATCTACTACAGTTAAACCAACAACCAATGAAAACTACATGGCAGCAGGAATCCATACCTTATCAATAAAATTACAAGGTGCACCTTTATCCAGGGACGCTTCACAAACACTAATCGGAAGTAGGAAGATTACGTTTACAAAAATCTTGATTGCTATCATCGCCCGCGGTCCAACCCTCCAATGGTTTACCTCTAAAATAAACTTCGAAAACGTCGGGTTTCATCCTTAAACTCGTAAAGGGTTTCCTTATCTCGTAATGGAGCCCTAATAAAGGGGGTTCTTTTTAACAAATAGCAGAAAACAAAGGCTCCATTTCTACACCTCGCTCAAAAAGTCAGAATGCGTTTCCGCTTTCCGAAATCGCATGCAAATTTATTGTATCTATTTATCTATTTACCTATTTAAGACCTCAAACCTCCCGTAACCTTTCTCCGGCACTGTACAGTTGAGTGATCATCGGAGGAAGGTGCAGGAACACACAAATCGCAAAAGCTGCCATAAAGGCACATATACATCTGACCCTTTCACCTCGTAAAATGGGCAACATACGTTGAGTAATCACGGGGCGAGTTCGGACTCCATCTTCACCCAGTCATTACCCGGGGTATAGGCGTTACTACAGACGGTAAAATGGAATGGTGTGAGGATTCGGAGATCGAACGTCTTTACTCTGGAGGAAGTCGAATGCATTAAACGCCGTTGCAAAAATAACCAAATTGCTGACCCGTAATCATGGCTGTTCTGGTGTTGTGGTATGGTAAGCGAAAATCGCCCTTTTCATAATACATTACAATACTCCGCACATCAATATTAATGAACTAAGACCTTTTAAATCCCAAAAGGCATTTTGCGACTATGGGGTTATGGGGGGGGGGGGAATACATTACAAAGACGTAATAACAAGACTTAAGGGTACTTTAATGCAAGATCTGACCTTCGTCTTTTAACATGCGTCAGTGCGAATCCCACGTGGAAGGGATAATTCAAGCATTCATTTCCTCTCCTCTATCTAGAGTTTCTGACTTACGATGCCTTTTACGATATTATACATTTAGTAAGTTGTGAATTACCTTTAAGGATCAGTAAATCCTGCAATCAAGATTCCTCTTTTTCATTTATGGTAATTCCATTTTGAGCACTTGATTTGCAAATGCACGGCCCTTTAGGATCATTCCACATGAAGCGTGCATAATAATAATAATAATAATAATAATAATAATAATAATAATAATAATAATAATAATAATAATAATAATAATAATAATAATAAAAGAAAATGGTTCGTAAACCGCAAAACTCCTCCAAAGTCGAGGAATCAATCCCCCCCTGGTAACAAGCAGACAAAAAAAAAAAAAAAAATGACAAAAAAGACAAGCAATTTTCAGCTGTCATTTTGTAACCCGAAGCTCATGTTGAACCTGAATAAAAATTTATTTTCACCAGAATATAATTCAGAGAATCTGAAGTTAAACTTAATTCCTAAATGAAGTTCCGAAAAAACAGACAAAAATTATGAAAGTAAATAAAAAATAAATGAGGTCAGAGCCCTCATACAGAAGCCAGTCCTTACAGACTAACAGCAGACCTTAGGAGCATGATTGGAGCAGCAGTGAGGTATACAAGATTGTTTGATGCTATTCAAAAATAAAAATTTTGATAAAAATAAATCAAGACACAAAATATGCTGGAGTGGGATACTTCCAGAATGAGATTGCAACAGAAAAGCTACACCAGTTTGAGGCATGATAAGGAAAAGTCCTTCGCTGGAAGATTTTTTTTTTACAAGGAAAACGTTTTACAAGAAAATCCTTATTTTACAAGGTAAATCTTTTACAAGAAAAACCTTCACAGAGAAAACTTTTTACACGAAAAACTTTTTGTTTTTACAAGGAAAACTTTTTGCAAGAAAAACCTGTATTACAAGGAAGATCCTATTTTACAAGATTTTTTTTTTACAATGAAACTATTTTTTGACAATGAAAATTTGACAATGAAAACTTTGTTTTCTACCATGAAAACTCCTTTTCACAAGTAATTTTTTTACAGTAATTTTCAAATGAAAAGTATTTTGTTTACATGCAATTTTTTTTTACAAGGGAATTCTTTTTATAACGAAAATTTTGATATACAAGACGATTACTTTTTTGTTGAACACAAAAGCGAAACTTGGAGAACTAATACTGAGAATTTAAAATCTAATATTTCCTAATATTAGGCAGAGCATATACTTAAACAAACATACGTATTAAAAACTCAAAAAACATCATTACAGAGTAAAATATGTATTAAAAACTCAAAAAACGTCATTACAGAGTGATATATGAAGTTGTGAGTATCGGATACGATAACAAGTTTACTGTACATCTCAATCGCTCTTTTGACGTTATATAAAAACGCTTCTTTAAAAGTTCCAGACTTTTAAACAAAATATGAAAATCAAACTCAGTAAATTCCATTGTAAAGCAGATTAAAACAGAAAAAATGAGGCTGCTGAGATTAAGTTTTTTTCAGTCACTCCACAGCCATTTAATAATCTACTTTCTAATTTTTTTTTTACTTTCGATTTTTTCCTTTCAATTTTTTTCCTTTCGATTTTTTTTTTACTTAAAGCATGAGAAACACGGAAAAGGTGGCAAAGGAACGAATCTTGAAAGTGGCCTGTTTCTCGGAAATCTCTTCATCAAATCTGTCTCAATTGAAACAAAATTCAGCTTACAAGATTTCGTATTGCAAACCAGATGAAGATGGTGGGGAGAAAAAAAGAGAACGATTAAAAACCAAATTATGATGGTGTGGAAAAAATAGAATGACTAAATAATTTTTTTAATTTCATAACATTTTCTTTGAGGAGAGGATTAAATTGCCTTTTTAAATTACTTTAAATATGCAACACCTACGGACACACACATACAGATACTGAATCTTTCAACGATGGTTGATTTCCTCTGATCTCACCAAAACTATGATAAAAACAAAAAAATGCGCCGAAGTTTCTTTGGCACAATCGAGTTTTCTGTGCAGCGTATAAATGCTGTATTAAACTCTCAGCCACGTCCCATTAATTTCTCAGCAGCGGCCCATGAAACTTTCAGCCAGGCCTGGTGGTGGCTTGTGTTGTTGGCATTTTAGCCATGCCAGACGCACGGTCATGGCTAACTTTAACCTTAAATAAAATAAAAACTACTGAGGCTAGAGAGCTGCAGTTTGGTATGTTTGACATCAAGATAGAAGGGTGGGTGATCAACATACCAATCTGCAGCCCTCTAGCCTCAGTAGTTTTTAAGATCTGAGGGCGGACAGGAGAAGTGGGGACGGACAGACAAATAGCCATCTCAATAGTTTTCTTTTACGGAAAACTGAAAAGGAAAAACTCAGGTTGAATTTTTACATTCATTCCATAAAAGTGTCTAAGATTTCGTGGCGTCGCCAAAAGTTTAACAAACCGCTTTATTTTCGACAAAATTTCCCAATATAAAATTTATATCTCTGACACACCCTTCAATCTGACCTCGACTCTGCCATTTCTCTTGTCATGAAGTAAAAAAAAAAAAAAAAGGATCCCAGAAAATCCGAATTCAGTCGCACCGGAGTTTATATATATTATTTTTCCGTCCTCTTCATCGTCAAATCTGATACCATAAGCCACAATGCCGGCGATATAAAAAAAAAAAAACCCAATGTGAGGAGAAATACATAAAAGTACACCGTAATGTCTTTCCTCACAGAACGGTTACGTAGTTCCGGGTCGGGCAGCCATTTTTCCTCTCTCTCTCTCTCTCTCTCTCTCTCTCTCTCTCTCTCTCTCTCTCTCTCAAACTATTCCGAGTTGTATTTTGATTTTATTCACGTGACATGTACTTTAAATAGGCAGGAAGAAAACCTTATATATATATATATATATATATATATATATATATATATATATATATATATATATATATATAAGTTAAGTATACCTTAGTTTTACCAGACCACTGAGCTGATTAACAGCTCTCCTAGGGCTGGCCCGAAGGATTAGAATAGATAGACAGATAGATAGATAGATAGATAGATTTACACACACTATATATACATGTGTGTGTATGTAGGAGAGAGAGAGAGAGAGAGAGAGAGAGAGAGAGAGAGAGAGAGAGAGAGAGAGAGAGAGACCCCATTCCCTCCTATCAAGACTGATCAGCAAGAATGCAACAAACACAACCAAAAAACACAACAAAGACACAATCGCGTCTTACATCTCAAGAAGGGGAGAGAGAGAGAGAGAGAGAGAGAGAGAGAGAGAGAGAGAGAGAGAGAGAGAGAGAGAGAGAGACCCCATTCCCTCCTATCAAGACTGATCAGCAAGAATGCAACAAACACTGACAAAAAACACAACAAAGACACAATCGCGTCTTATGCCTCAAGAAGGAGAGAGAGAGAGAGAGAGAGAGAGAGAGAGAGAGAGAGAGAGAGAGAGAGACCCCCATTCCCTCCTATCAAGACTGATCAGCAAAAATGCAACAAGCACAACCAAAACACACAACAAAGAAACAATCGCGTCTTATGCCTCAAGAAGGAGAGAGAGAGAGAGAGAGAGAGAGAGAGAGAGAGAGAGAGAGAGAGAGAGACCCATTCCCTCCTATCAAGACTGATCAAGAATGCAACAAACACAACCAAAACACACAACAAAGAAACAATCGCGTCTTATGCCTCAAGAAGGAGAGAGAGAGAGAGAGAGAGAGAGAGAGAGAGAGAGAGAGAGAGAGAGAATATATATCAAGTACTATGCAGCGAGAGACATCGATGAAAGCAGCGAAGGCGACGATGACGTACAGGAGGAAACCGCAGAGACGGAAACCGCTGTAACCATCAATGCTCCACATAACGACGGAGCATCGGCGAATAAGGAAAGGTTACCAGCGTCAATCGACGGGGGAAATAAAACGCTCTTGCAACACGCATACACAGAGAGGCACAATGGTCTACATTATTATTATTATTAAAAAAATACTCATAGTGGCATGATGAGTCTTTAAATGGAGAAACAAATCCACAGTTTTATCTTTACAAAAACACAAATCGGTAATCAACAGAATGTCAAATACGCAAAGTCAGTACATAAACAAACAAGTGCTCATTGCTTTCCAGTTGACAGACTGGAAAATCCGATGGATGTACACAATAACTAGGATCTCCAGATTGACAAATACACAAAGCAAACGTACATTGATATTTGTTGTGGACACAAAGTAATCTCTAAATTTTCGAAACTCTTCTGCACACTGTTTCTTGCAGACACAAGCAAAAAAAAAAAAAAACCAAGAAATATCATTCTGTAAACTTACAAGCACACAGAGTATATTGCATAAACACTGTACATACTGTCAAGCGCACGATTCTTCCGAAGACGGGCAAGGAATCCAAGGCAATAACTGACACATTCTCAAAAGCAGAATCAGATTTCAAATAAAAGCACTCGAAACCACTGATAACAAATTAACAGGCACAAGTGCGCAACGCAAGTAACAATCAGCAAACATTGAAGAAATAGGAAAATTCGCTCTGTTCGGTTACGCCCAATTTCCCCTTGCTCCCGACTGCTCAAATTTTGTTGCAAGTGTCAGTGACGCTTAGCATTTATACACTACAGCGGTGTTTTTACACCGCCCCAACACTTCCTGTTTATTCAGGGATGGAGACCTCAATGAGTTTACTAACTGCATTAAAAAAATGCGAGGTAAATGTAGTTATATTTTGTTATGCTTAATAAAAATATCCAATGTTGAATTTAAGAGAACAGAGCGGTTTCATTCTGAAAATATATAAAAAATATATTAACTCACCACCGTGCCCAACGTGGGACACAGACAGAGGACTAGCTACGTCATTCCAAAAGTCTCTGCTTGCAAACTAGTCGTAACAGACCTCGGGAGTCGCGAGCAAGCAGGAAGGAGACGCAGTAAGGCCGAACAAGTATGTGGTGTGCATGAGTGAAACTTTACTTGAATGCCAGAAGTCAATATAAAGCCTCACTGACACCCACTTCCGCTTACGTAACTCTCCAAAGTTTCCAAAAAAATATATAATAAATAAAATAAAATTAAATAATAGGGAAAGACTAAACAACTTAATAACAAGTCCTATGAGCGTTAGGACACCGCAACCCTCCGTCAAGGCTGAGCAATTCCCCCTCCGAAAGATCTTTCCCACCAAAGTTACACTGCCCTAAAATGGAAGACTGCAGTATCTGCAAAAATACAGAACCGAGAAAAATGGTAGAAACTGCAGTTTTCCCTTGCCTTACTACTGCTTTTGCAGGTACAGCAAATGGGACCCCCTAAATAGAGTACTGAAGAATCATTCTGAAAGTGCAGTAACTTGTGTATTAGTGTTTCACGAACCCATTAGGCGGCATATCTTAATTTCTAAAATTTTGCAGATACTGCGGTTTTCCATTTTAGGGCAATATAGTCCTATCTCTCCCAAAATCTAACAGTGTGTTGCCAGTCACGAAGACCATCTTTGATCAAACTTCCGTCAGAATCCAGTCATAACTTGTATCTCTCTTTCTCGTTTCTTTTAAATTCACAATTTATTCTCCTCCGACAAAAGCTCCATATTTGATTTCCGTTTTCTTTCATTTCATTCATGATCTATACTTAACTTTTTTGTACATCTGGCAACGTGTGTTCCTAACGACAAACTGACAAACAAAAGGCAGGGGCAAACAAACAAAAACAAACAAATTCCTTGTCAGATGTACAATAACGAATCATTAATGAAATGAAAGAAGAACGGAAAGCAGATATGGAGATTTTGTCGGGGGAGATTAAAGTGAAAATTTAAAAGAAACGAGAGAGAGAGAGAGAGAGAGAGAGAGAGAGAGAGAGAGAGAGAGAGAGAGAGAGAGAGAGAGAGAGCAATTAGTCGTTATTTATAACGACAAGAAATTACCATGACCTCACGTACTACTACTTCTCACTCAAAAAACTAAAAGAGAGAGAGAGAGAGAGAGAGAGAGAGAGAGAGAGAGAGAGAGAGAGAGAGAGAGAGAGAGAGGGCAATTAGTCGTTATTTATAACGACAAGAGTTTACCATGACTTCACGTACTACTACTTGTCGCTCAAAAAACTACGAGAGAGAGAGAGAGAGAGAGAGAGAGAGAGAGAGAGAGAGAGAGAGAGAGAGAGAGAGAGAGAACTAAAACACACGGAAGAAAGAGTCGCACATGTCAATGTTTTTCCTGAGATGAACGTTCATGTCGGAATGAAAACCACACCAGAGAGAGAGAGAGAGAGAGAGAGAGAGAGAGAGAGAGAGAGAGAGAGAGAGAGAGAGAGAGAGAGAGAGAGAGATAGGGCCTCGAAATCAGAAGCGCAGGACCAGGTTGTTTACGAGACGGACGCGATCATTAGCAATTTCACGTCCAACATCGTTTGCTGACGGGCAGACCAGGTCACATTAAGATATCATGGCTAATTATCTCTGACGTTTGTTATGCCAGACCAGAGGCTCGGAATTACGATCGAAGCCGTCTTGGCATTCACAATATATATATATATATATATATATATATATATATATATATATATATATATATATATATATAGATATATATGTATATATAAACATATATATACAGTATATATATATATATATGTATATATATATATATATATATATATATATATATATATATATATATATATATATATATATATATATATATATATATATATATATATATTTCTTTGAATTCGTTATTGTACAAGTGTGTTCGTTTTTAAATGTGAATCTTGATGTGAAAGCACCCATAAGTAGGGAAAACTGCGATCGGAATATAAAATTTAGGCCCAAGGCCAGGCGCTGGGACCTATGAGGTCCTTCAGCGCTGAAAATAATGTCGAAACAATTGTTAGTAGAGGGTGGAAAGTAAGATGGAAAAAAGGAGGTATAGTAAAAGGAACGAAAGGGGCTGCAGCTTGGGACCTAAGGAACGCTGCGAAGAACCTTAAGGAACTGTTGCTCAAATATTGACTTGGGTTACAAAAACGCATATAACTAACTGAAATTTTTACACCTAGTTTCCGCTCCTAACTGCTGAAGGCAAAATCTGCAATAAAAAAAAGAAAAAGAAAAAAGGTATTTTAGTATGCATCCGTAAAAACGGCTACTGATTAAAACTATTGGAGAAAAAGAGCCCAACTAAGTCTCATTTAATGGCTAAAGAGTGCGTTAACAATATCTGGAGAATGAGTTGCCATGGTAACGATGTATTCGATGCGAGATTCACTAAAGATCGGCTCTTTTCGAAAACTTTCGTCAATATTTGACACCTGTCTAATGCCTTCAGTGCACTGTGACGTACACTGACGATACTGCCCCCTTACACGGTGTAAATACGGAAAGATGCTGGCTATTTTGGGTCGAATACCATGCAGAGATAATGAATGACAGCGAGTCAAATGGAAGGCGTGAGACTGTACATCAAACAATATCATTTACCTACTTAGCAAGCTTCCACTGAACAGAATGACCTGACGTCAAAGGGAAAATACGGAGGAAAATAAGATATGAGCAAAATTAGATGAAGTTTTGCAAAGAGCAAAAAGAAATGAAACTCTCCTATAACAAGGTGAACCGGACAGACTTAATGAAGGACACTGGGACAGCTATACGGACAGAGAGACTGAGAAACAAAGGGAGAAGTTAAAGTTCCCCTTTTTTTCGATGTGGGACTAATGTGAAAGAAAAAAATAGGGAGGCGCATTTAACTGTCAGATTACAGTTACTGAAATAGGTTGTGGGGAGAGTAGGGGACTTAGGCACCTGGCATAATATATATATATATATATATATATATATATATATATATATATATATATATATATATATATATATATATATATATATATATATATATATATATATACATAGATTTATATATATAAGTATATATCAAATCCTTTCCCAGAATTGGGTCATTGCAAATAATTGGTGTTGTACCTATACATAGCAATATCAATGGTCCCTCTTTAACTACAAAATAAATAAAAGCGTATGCATAACAGTTTTCAGCTTATTAAGGTTAATTTTTGTAAAAAAAAAAGGTAAATATCTATCTCTCCATTCCTTGACCGATATAGCGAAAAACGTCCACTGTATGAAAACCAGTTCCCATGTGTTTATTTCCACCTCTGAATGACCTTTGCTGCGTGGCTTATATAATATAAATTTGAGTTTGCGTTCCTCGAGTACCTTACAAAAAAAAACCTTCCATCCAGGCAACAGAGAGAGAGAGAGAGAGAGAGAGAGAGAGAGAGAGAGAGAGAGAGAGAGAGAGAGATCAAGACATTATTACAGTTGGCTCCCCATCATCGCTATCAAAGCATGGAGATCACTTAAGAGAGACCTGTCGGGCAGAAAGGCGGCTCCGTTGGTCAATATAAAAAGGGGTCTTTCCTCCCGACGGTCGCGTCTCGTATCCGCGGTTTTTTTTTTCTTCAGTAAGTGAATGAAGAGAGGAGTAAATGCAAACGCAAGGACTTGTGAATTCGGTTAACTGGGGGGTGGGGAATATGATAGAGGTTGTTGTGATCGAAATGAATTATAAATGTAGTTTTTTCCAGACAAAATATCAACGCTTACAAGAGTTCAAGCTTTTATAAGTCGTAAAAATGATATAAAAAAGTACACACACACACACACACACATATATATATATATATATATATATATATATATATATATATATATATATATATATATATATATACACTATACATACATACACACATATATATATGTATATATATATACATACAACACAAAGAAAAGGAATTAACAAATAAAAAGCTGTCAGTACATCAACAATTCTCGCTTCCCGTTCATACGCTGTTCGCCTGTAGGCTACCATACAAACTCAACGAAGCAAGCACAAACTAGCGTGCTTTAACGCGCAAGCACACACACAGACACACACACACACACACACACACACATGGCACAGACTTACAACCTCTTGGGACCAATACAGATAAATATTTGTGACGTGCAAAGAAAAAGAAATGACAGAAATCCGGCGACTTCAAAATAAGATTTTGCGTCCGAGGGTCAATGTCGGAGCCCACTCCGAACGTGTCATTATTTGTGAAGAATGCATTCGTATTTTCCAAAATGATCTGTGCCCAAAATATATTTATCTTCGAAAATACATTGATTTTCACGAGGGTCCTCCTTATTTTCTATCAGGATAAATCTCTTTCTGAAAACACATTTATTTTCCAAAATGCGTTTGCGTTCTGAAGTCACCGATTTTCCCCACAAATAATTTTTTTTTTCCTAATGGTTTATCATTTCTCAAAAGAATTATTTCCCAGAGTGAAAGATTTACCTCCTGTCGTACAAATGCACTCAAAAGAATTATGCCCTTCTCTCAAAATAAATTTATTTTCACACATGCACGTCCAAAAAAATTCTCAATCCATAATACACCTCTATAATTTTACAAAATCCTAAGGAACGCGTATCTCCCTAAAAATATATCTGTTGCTAAGATTACTACATTAAAAAAAATAACGAACGTAATAACACAAAATAAATATACTTCCCCATAATGTTAACTGAATAAGTCATCCTATTATTACCCTTTCCTTGCCCGGTACTGGTCTGAGCAAGGAATGTTATTTTTTCTTGTGTTCTTTTTTTGTTTTTATTATTTTTATATTTCGATTCGGCGGTATTACAGGGCCAAGGATGAAACTGCAAGATCTCATTCCGACAATTACGCTCATGGTCGTAATTACCATAAGTACAATGATCGACATCGTAATTATCGTAATCCCGCTCCGCCCAGTGTTCATCTGTCTTGTGGGGTCCAAGA
>NC_089788.1:7798001-7805501 GCF_040412425.1 Macrobrachium rosenbergii | reverse complement strand
TACTGTTGTATTACAATAAAGACATTCATATACTGCATATATATATACACATAAACATGTATATTTGATATAATTATATATATATATATATATATATATATATATATATATATATATATATATATATATATATATATATATATATATATATACATATACATATATACATACATATACATATATACATATATTTCATAGATTAGGTACATAGAAACAACCACAAAAAAAGGTCGATTATCTCCCTAATAAGGGGCCACTTCTTCAAATGCCCCATGAATACGAATGAACGAAGGCAGAGGAGAGGAAATAATCATAAAAAGAAAAAACCACTTTCGTCATTTTTCCGATCGCTAAGCTGAAACTAATGACAGAACAGGTATTTTCACCTGAGGGAGCCATCACGCCGATCAACCCCCATCCATCCATTATCCGAGCCGTTTCTCCGGCGATGTTTCTTCTGAGGTCCTTCGGTTTTTGGAGGAATTAAATATCAAAAAGAATATATGAATAAAAGAAGATTTCAGGCTAAGAAGTGAAAAACAACTTTTGAAGACTTGATACTCAAAAATAATTTTTTTTTTTTAGAAAACTAGATACTGTGAAAATCTTCTTTTAGAAAACTAGACACTGAAAAACTTTTTTTTTTTTTTAGAAAAGTAGATGCTCTGAAAAACTTTTTTTTTTTTTAGAAAAGTAGATACTCTGAAAACTTTTTTTTTTTTTGAAAACTAGATACTCTGAAAAACTTTTTTTTTTTTTTGAAAAGTAGATACTCTGAAAAACTTTTTTTTTGAAAACTAGATACTCTGAAATTTTTTTTTTTAGAAAACTAGATACTCTGAAAAACTTTTTTTCTTTTTAGATAACTAGATACTCTGAAAAACTTTGCTTGTTTTTTTTAGAAAGCTAGACACTCAGAAAAAAAATTTTTTTTTTTAGAAAAGTAGATACTCTGAAAAACTTTTTTTTTTTTTTGAAAACTAGATACTCTGAAAAAAATTTTTGTGAAAAAGTATATGTTCTCAAAAACTTTTTTTTTTCAGAAAACTAGATACTCTAAAAAACTTTTTTTTTTTTTTAGAAAACTACTGTAGATACTCTGCAATTTTTTTTTAGAAAACTAGATACTCTGAAAAACTTTTTTTTTTAGAAAACTAGATACTCTGAAAAACTTTTTTTTTAGAAAACTAGATACTCTGAAAAACTTTTTTTTTTTAGAAAACTAGATACTCTGAAAAACTTTTTTTTTTAGAAAACTAGATACTCTGAAAAACTTTTTTTTTAGAAAACTAGATACTCTGAAAAACTTTCTTTTAGAAAAGTAGATACTCTCAAAAACTTTTTTTTTTTTAGAAAACTAGATACTCTAAAACTTTTTTTTTTTTTTTTAGAAAAGTAGATACTCTGAAAAACTTTTATTTTTTTAGAAAACTAGATACTCTGAAAAACTTTCTTTTAGGAAAGTAGATACTCTCAAAAACTTTTTTTTTTTTTAGAAAACTAGATACTCTAAAACTTTTTTTTTTTTGAAAAATAGATACTCTGAAAAACTTTTTTTTTAGAAAACATAATACCCTGAAAAACTTTTTTTATTTTTAGAAAACTAGACACTGAAAACCCTTTTTTTTTTTTTTTTTTTTTTTAGAAAAGTAGATACTCTGAAAAACATTTTTTTTTTTTTTAGAAAATTAGACACTGAACAACTTTTTTTTTTGTTTTTTTTAGAAAAGTAGATACTCTGAAAAACTTTTTTTTTTTGAAAACTAGCTACTCTAAATTTTTTTTTTTTTTTAGAAAACTAGATGCTCTGAAAAACTCTTTATTTAGAAAACTAGATGTTCTGAAAAACTTTTATGTTACAGACTGAAAATTGTATTAGAACAAAATTGAGACCACTCCAAATTAAAAACATTACAAAAAAAAAATTTCTTATAGAAAACTTCGTACCTGAAAAAACTGTTTAGGCTACAGATTGGAAAATAGCGACTGAAAACTTTATATTAGAAACAATACATGAAGATCACTCCAAAATTAACGACACTAAAAAAATTTTTTTTTTTTTAGAAAACTAGATACTCTGAAAAACTGTTGAAGTTACAGCCTGAAAACAAAGCGGTCAAAAATATATATCAGAATAAAAAAGCTTGAGATCACTCCAAAATTAATGACACAAAAATATTTTTGTTTAGTTTTTTGTTTTTAACTGATACTTTTAAACACTCTTTAGGTAACAGATTAAAAACAAAGCAATCGAAAACTTTATATTAAAAAAAAAACATTGATATCATTCCAAAATTAATGACACTCAAAACTATTTATTTTTTTTTTTTTTTTTAGAAAACTTGATACTTTGAAAAACAATTTAAGTTAAGGACTGAAAACAAAGCAGTCGAAAACTTCATATCAGGCAAAACTTGAGGTTACTCCAAAATTAAAATATTAAAACTTTTGTTTAAAAAAAGAAGCTGCTTCATAGGCTCGGATACTGAAAAAATTTTCGAAGACTTGATGATAAAAATTTTGAAGACTTCAGAGAATTTAAGTTATCAAAGACGTGGTAATCCCAAAAAGAAATTCGAAGACTTAAAACTAAAAAAGAACACTGAAATATTTTATATTAAAAAAAAATCAAAGGCCTGACATCCAAATAAAACTTGAAAGTCTAAAATTTTTTTGAAGACTTGAAAAAGAATCAACACTTGAAAAACCAGAGTAAAAAAAACTTTCACGAGCCATAAGATTTAAAAAAAGTCAGACAACTTGACCCAAACAAAAAGTCATTCAAAGATTTCAGATGAAAAAAACTGCTTTTTTTCAAATTCAAAACTTTATTCCTATGAATACAAATAGTAAACATACAAAAAATATAAGTATCGGTAAAGAAAGAAAGGAAAAAAAAACTTATCCCCTGTGTCTAACGACCTGATAAAATCAGCCAACACACAAATAATCTAAAATTTCTTTTTTATTATCGAAAATGTACAACCTTTCATATGAATCAATCCTGAAAGGCCAGGAACTCGCAAAGCAAGCTTCCGCAGAACAGAAAACGGATGGATAAAAATGAATAAAAAATAGAAAACGAAATACTTCACATAGCACATTGAGAATCAACACAATAGCCTTCCAACAACTTGAGCACAGACCGCAATAATTCTAATAGACCAATGAACTAAAAATAAAGATTTGTTAGTTAAAATACCTCTTGAAGGTGAAATATGTTGTCTCAAACACTCTGAACTGAAAATGCAATAAACCTCGCGCTTTCAACTCAAGACTTAATACAGGAAATACGCATTTCAAAGACTTACGACTCAATAGTATAATAAGGATTTTAAACTTAAGGCTAGAGTATTTAATGGGTGTTAAGAACTTTAGACTTTAAAAATACATTAAGAGATAATAATCGAATTTGTAATGGTTTCTTAAATAAGTTTGGAAAATGGAAGTAATGTCCACACACACACACACACACACACACACACACACACACACACACACACATATATATATATATATATATATATATATATATATATATATATATATATATATATATATATATATATATACGCATCTTAAAAATACACAATCGTTAGTACATTGATATCCTAGCAACACATGTACGCTTGACCATGTATATACAGTGTACTAAGGCTGTTTATAGAAACGCGTCCTGAGGAAAGAGAATTTCAAGCAAGAAGTCAAGACTAAAGGAATGAACTTGGTAAAACTACAGTTAAAAAAAAAAAAAAAATCAACGTTATCAACAATAACTACGCGAGCGAGAGGATATCAGATGTCTTAGTTAATTAACAGTGTTGAGAGAGAGAGAGAGAGAGAGAGAGAGAGAGAGAGAGAGAGAGAGAGAGAGAGGAACGAAGTCTAATGGTATGGGCTCTTGGCCCAATGCCCTCAGGGTAAAGGTGGAGTAGAGGCCAGCCGTACGTGGTCCAACTCGAGGAGAATTTCATTCCCCCTCCACTCTCTCTCTCTCTCTCTCTCTCTCTCCTATATGGAGAGAAAAAGACTCCTTCCAGCTAACTGCAAGAGATGTCGAAAGAGATATAGCTGAAGTCGTCACACAACTAGGAATAATCAAAGCGAGGAAGAAACCAGTAATGATAGCGTGTTTCCATGGCGGTTCTTCCGCGAGAGAGAAGTGGTAGTGAAGGGTTGTTTAGCTGCAAGACCGCTTCATCTTCTTCTTTATTGAGGTGTTCTGGAAAGGGGAAGCTGTTAAATCGAGACATCGGACCACGGAGAGAGAGAGAGAGAGAGAGAGAGAGAGAGAGAGAGAGAGAGAGAGAGAGAGACCCAACCACCCAAATGCCTCTTGGGTGGGACGCAGCTGACTGCCGGGTATGTAATCAAGCTGACGGCCGTGGAAGATTCATGGCGCACATTGTAATTCAATTGTTTCTCAAGATGGCCGCCGTGACGTAGGTGCGCCAATGGCTTCATCGCCCTCTTTCCATCTGCGCATGCCAGCTGTTGCCTGCCCCCCACCCCTTCATGAACGACCCTTAATGACTGGCTCTCTCTGTCTCTCTCTCTCTCTCTTCTGGCAATTAGAATGATGATGATGGTCATGGCGACGTTAAGCAAAAAAGATTGGGTATGCGTACGTATAGTATACAAGAAATGTATTTTGAATTTAATACGTATATGGAACAATACACACGAGGCCAGTAAAATACATATAGCAGAAGAAAGAGAGAAATATAGGAGCTAACATGAGACATAGATAATTGCGACAATCAGCAGGTAAGCATTTAAAATCACTGCCTCCACTTAAAGTACAAAGCAAAAAAAAAAAAAAAAAGAAAATGGCTGACTACCGAAAAAACAACATTCATATACCCCCGTCACAACCAGTTACCAGGAGCAACAACAAACGAAACAAGAGAAACAACTACAACGAAGAAAACACAACAACAGCAGCAACAAGCTCGTTGCATGGACGGGTCGCGTCTCAATAGACGCTGATGCTGGCTGTGTCCAATTGGCTTCAAGGCAGCGTGCGCGCGCACGAGAGCGCTCGTCGGCGTTCCTGCATGGATAAAGATGTCCAGATCAGCGGCTTCATCTCTTGGTGCTGCTTCTGCTTCTGCTGCTGCTGCAGTTGCTGTTGCTGTTGCTTCGTCTTTGAACCTCTGCTCTCTTGTTTTATTTTTATTTTTTTTTATTTTCTTTCTTTCTTTCAGTCTGGTGCTTTGCAAGAAGACTCCTCTTGGTTGTCTTGTTCTTGCTTTTTGTGTCTTCTTCTTCTTCTTCTTCTTCTTCTTCTTCTTCTTCTTCTTCTTCTTATTGGGTGCTTTATTCCCTTATTCATTTCCCTTTTTGATATTCTTTATCATCTTCATCATCTACTCCTTTTCCTTATTCTCCTTCCAGGTGCCTTCCAGTTCTCCTTCGTGTTCACCATTTACTTGTACTTTTCGCCTTTCTTCTCATCTTCCTGGTGCTTGAATCCTTTCTATCTCCTGTTTCCCCTTCCTCTTCTTCCATTCCTCCTTCCTCATTTCCCCTTCTTCCTCTCTTCCATTCCTCCTTCCTCATCTCGTCTAAGTCTTCTTCTTCCTGGCTTCATACCTGATGTCTTTTTTTGCACCGAGAGGTTGACGCATCGACTGACTTAATGGAGTTACTTGCATTCCTCAACTTTTTTTTATATATATTATTTTTCTTTATTTTTTCCTTTTTACACTTCTGTCTTCATCGTTCTTCCTCTCTATCCTTTGCCCAAAGGCTTCGGCTCAGAAATAACTTCTTTAAGTCCACCTAAAATATCTTCATATTTCACTCGGCAAAGTAAGAAGCTGCGATGAAGTGACGTGAATGAATTATTCCAAGGATTTGTTGTTGTTGTTGAAATATAAAAGAGAATTATGCAGGAGACGTTTACGTTTTCAGAACTCAGTTCTTTTTTACACACACACACACACATATACATCTATATACATTCATATATATAAACATATATGTATATTATATATATACATATACATAAATTCATATATATACTTATATATGTAAATTATGTATATACATATATATATTTATATATTCATTGCAATATTTCTTTGGCCAAAATAACAAAAAAGCAGCATGAATAATAATAATAATAATAATAATAATAATAATAATAATAATAATAATAATAATAATAATAATAATAATATTGAAAGACGAACCTCGTACAATACCTTCAATAATGATCAAAGAAATTCTTGAACATGAGATAAAAACAGCTGACCACTACAAAATGCACTTGAGCTCAGTGATTCTATTCATGGAATGGGAAAAATACTACGAACCGACAATGCACTCAATACCTTTCATTGTAAAAAAAAAAAAGGGGGGTTTAGCAATCTAAAAACTTTACAATGAGACGATGGCTAATCCTTAGAGACAATGACAGACTTATAGCAAACGCAAAAAAATAATGACAGAACGAAAGTGGGTGAGACCACACACAAAGTAGCTCCCAAAAAAAAAAAAAGAAAATAACAAAAGAGTAAATGCTAGAAAAAAAATGAGAGAATAGAACGTACACGCACAGAATCCTGGGTCCTGAAAACAGTTCAAGAGAGAGAGAGAGAGAGAGAGAGAGAGAGAGAGAGAGAGAGAGAGAGAGAGAGAGAGAGGGCGGGGGGAGAGGGCGGGGGGAGAGGAGGAGGAGGAAGTCCCAAGTAAAATTATCGGCTCCTAAGTGGGAGTTCTCCCGAACCATAAAAAGCAAGGAAGAAGAAATTGTCAGGGAAAACTACGACCCCGGTGTGAGGGAAGATGGATGGGTACCGAGCGCCTGTAGGAGAATTAACGAAAATCAAGCTAATGCGAGGTGGTCATTATTCAAGAGCGAGTGAGACCGAGACAAATTGGAGTGGATCTAGCGGGTAGTGTTGATGTGTTAACACACACACATGTTCACTTTATACATATATATATATATATATATATATATATATATATATATATATATATATATATATATATATATATATATATATATATATATTATATACATATATGTAATACATATTTATATATACATTATATATGTGTATATATACACTTGATGGCCGTGTGGTTTGATGCGCGTTCCTGTAGTCATGAGTTCTTGTCTTCCGTGGTTCGAGCCCACGAGACGACGAACTTATTATCAGCTAAAAAAAATTCCTCTCCGGGTAACATATATGAAAATATTTTATTTCTGAGGTAGAGCGAATTGGATATTAAAGGACATTTGTGTATATATGTATATATATATATATATATATATATATATATATATATATATATACATACATACAAAACACCATTTCAACGTTTGAAATTAATTAATGTTACCAGAAAAATTGTGCACAGTGCATGGTTGAGTATTTTGACAAGAATATATATAATTTGTTATAAATACTATTTCACGTTATATATTACCGAAGAAAAACTTACTATGACTACATGCAATCAAGGTAATCTCATACGAAAATAGTT
>NC_089788.1:7783001-7795501 GCF_040412425.1 Macrobrachium rosenbergii | reverse complement strand
AAACGCTGATACAGAATACATAACATTCCTTTCCTGCATTTCGGAGGGAAAATAAAAAAGAACAAAAAAGAAAATAATGTCGGCGGACAGTGCTGCCGTCTAGCGACGGCGATTCGAACTTCCAGCCACAACAAAAGACTCGTGGGGGAAGCATTCCTGTTCGGCCATAATCTGATTTACTAAGAATCTGTTGCTACTGCTGACACTTTTTGTTTTGTCTTGTTTGTTTGTTTACACTTACGAGACTCTTCTTCTGCCATCTCAACAAGTAAGACCGTACGCATTTTCATTGACGAGATCACCGAATGATTCCGAGGGAAGGTTTTTACTGAAAGTTACAAACTCGGCTTTTCGCGGAACCACAGAAAACTCGATGCGGAGACGTGTTGAAAAGGATACATACGCTTGAATATAGAATTAAATGCCTCAGTAATACATATCTAGCTATATTAAAAATGGACTGAAATTAGTTTTTTTTTTTTGTGAAAGAAGCTTTTTACTAACATCTACAAACGCTTTCTTTCCAAACACGGGTTTCTGCGGAGCTACAGAAGAAAACTCGAGGCGGAGACGGATTGAAATGGATACATACGCTTTAAATACATGGGTAAATACGTAATGAAACGTATCTAGCTACATCAAAATTTAACTGAAACGCGTTTGTCAGTTTGCGTCAAAATAATGAAGCGCATTTCTCAGGAAACAGTTTCGATATAATCTGGGCGGGATTTCAACGACGCCATTTCTGCCGATTTTGAGAAATTCGGATTACCGGGAAATTGCTTTAAAGTATACGGGCCATAACAGCATTCCAAAAAGCGCTGTCGCTAAAGGACGATGATAATGAATGATAATGAATGATGATGGCGATTACTTCAACTGTCATTTGTAGAGACTATAAAGAGATAATGATCTGTTAAGCGAGGTTCGCCGCGATCAGGTTACGTTGCGCCTTCATGAATGAAGAGAAAAAGAGAAAGTGAATAAACTTTATGAATGAAGGAAAAAAAAAAAGGGAGAGTAAATAAACGACAGACATTCAAGATATGAAAAATATTCAGCCGAATATCTACGATTCAATTTGTAAAGCGAGGTTCGTCAGAATCAAAATACGAATGCGGACAGAGTAAGCAACAAACAATGAAAAAAATAAATTTTGCAAATATAATTATATCATATATTATATATATATATATATGTATATATACTGTATGTATATATATATTTGCTGAATTATTTTTTTCGTTGTATGTTGTTTACTCTGTCTATATATGTATATATATATGATATATATATATATACATACATATGTATATATATATATACATATAATACATTTTATATATATATATACATATATATATATATATATATATATATATATATATATATATATATATATATATATACACACGCATATATAAACACAAACAATCAAAATGTCTTACCACTTTTACTAAGATCGGAATAAACAAAGTGACAATAAACGATATACATTCAATGACTATTAAAAACTCAGCGAATATATATGCACGTGCATAAATAAATCTGAAAAAGCATTGCATTTGTTCTTGCGATGATGTCCATTGAGTTTTAAATACTAAAATACGATATAAATAGTCTTGGTAGGTAGATGAAGCTATTACCCGAGGTCATTACCAAGTGACTGTATATGTCTTAGCCATTTATATGTAGCCTTGGTTCGAAATAAATTATTATTATTGTTGTTGTTATTATTATTATTATTATTATTATTATTATTATTATTATTATTATTATTATTATTATTATTAACGGAAATCTTCTTTCAAGGAATTTTACACCTTAAATTTCATAAATGTTTATTGTTAACAAAAAAAAAAAGAACAGGAAGTTTCTGGGTGCAACAAGTATGCATTAAGGTGTATGTGTATGTATATGTGTACAAATACACACATATAAGTACGTATGTATATAAGTAAGATGTCCTTCATACATACGTGACCTTTTCATACTCACAAATGTTAAGCCACAAATAACTGCCGAATTCACGATACATTTAAAATAATTTACACCCAAGGGGAATCATAATTGTTAAATGCATCGACATTTTACCAAAGCCTCAGGTTCGAAACTTAGGAGGGGCAGAAGTATTTATTGATTATTATTCCCCTTTGGTGGAATCCTAAAGTGTAGAATCTGACATTAAGAGTGAATATATATATATATATATATATATATATATATATATATATATATATATATATATATATATATATATATATATATATATATATATATATATATATTTATACATAATAATAAAATACACACACACATATATATATATATATGTATAATAAAATACACACACACACATATATATATGTATAATAAAACACCAGCCATCTATATTTATAATTACAGTGGTATGATTAAATAATTTTAAGAATATGCCAACATGTTTATTAAAAAAAAATTGCGTGTGCAGTACACAATTATCTGTCTGTAAGTATATACATGTATGTACATATAAATAAATAAATATATCTATATATATATATATTATATATATATATATATATACATATATGTATATATCTATATATATAATTACATGTATATTCACACACACAGATACATTTATAAATATATATATATATATATATATATATATATATATATATATATATATATATATATATACTGTATATATATATATATATATATATATATATATATATATATATATATATATATATATATATATATATATATATATATATATATATATATATGTAATTCAAGAGACCATTACATGAAAATTTCTCTGCTTGGTCTTAAAATTTTATATAATTACTCGGCAAAATGATCTAATAACGCAAATATTTTACTGGAACCGAGTCAAATAAGAATGATCTAATAACGCAAATAGTTTCTTGGGACAAAGACAAATGAGATCGGAGTCACACAAAATCTTCTAATGAATGAAACAGTTTTTGGATAGAACAAAAAAAAAAAAAATAAAAATAAAATAAAATAAATAAAAAAGGGTAATTAGAGAAGAGTGGACAAAATTATCGAAATTGGGACAGAAATTTAAAATAATAGGATAGAAAATAAAAGATAAATAAAACAATTACAATATAAATACATAATTACTTAAAAGTCTTTTCAGAAAAAAACTTTGAAAACTTCAGATTAATGTGGGTAATGCTATCGGTAAAACTGACAGCAAATTAATAAACAGGTGTTTTTGAAATGATAAATATTTCCACAAGCACAACTGTGTGTGTGTGTATATTTATACATATAAATATATACATATTTATACATATATATATATACTGTATATATACCCACATTTGTACATTTATATTATACATGAACATATGAGTGTATATATGTATATAAATACATACATACACACACATATATATTACTTATATATAATTATATATACATAAATGTATATATGCATATATAAATATCTTTAGATATATAATATAAATAACTATACACATACAATACACATACATATACAAATACATATACACAGATATTTAAATAAAATAATACAGATAAAATTTCCCACACACACACACACACACACACACACGCCCTCCTAGGGAACAGCAGCGAGAACCCGCCCGCAAATGCGGCGTGAAACGAATACCGGGCCAAATTGCAGGAGATGGCTGGATGCTTTAAGTGGCGGAAACTCTGTCAGATATACTTAGCTCTCGGCTGTCGGTGCGTCGTTTCCTCCGAGCTGCCTACCTACCTACCTACCTACCTGCCTGCCTGCCTGCCTACTTACCTACCTACTTACCTACCTCGGTTTCCTCTTTCCGAATTCCGCGTAGCGGTCCGGCTCTGCCCCGAAGTGGATTCCGTGCCCTTCGGAGGAAGATGTCGTACACGAGGAGTGAGGAATTGTGAGGGAGAACATTGGAATTGCATGCAAACGTGTGTGTGTGTATGTATGTATGTATGTATGAATGTATGTATGTGAGCGTGTATGTATATATATATGTATATATATACTGTATATATATACATATATATGTAACAGATTTATAAGATTTAATATACTATATATATATATATATATATATATATATATATATATATATATATATATATATATATATAGTTATTATAAATCAACATGTAACTTTTATTTAATCGCTGCATTAATTTTTTTGCATACATTCCTTCCATTTTGTCCGTTCAAACGAGTGCATGCAAAAGTGCAAATACACGCATAAATTCACGCAGGCGCCCATTCATACATTCATGAGGAAATCAGCCGAGATGAAAGTATTTTTTGCATCTACGATGATTTTAGCCCTAACTAAATCCAACGAAGTAGAAATAAAAATTATTTTATAAATATATATATATTTATATGTATGTATATTATATATATATATATATATATATATATATATATATATATATATATATATATATATATATATATATATATATATATATATATATATATATATATATATATATATATATATATATATATATATATATATATATATATATATATATATAATATATATATATATATATATATATATATATATATATATATATATATATATATATATATATATATATATATATATATATATATAAATCTGTTCAATGAATAAATTAAATTTGCATGAATTAAAAACAACCTAAATGGTAAAAAAATATATATTATATTTCAAAGCTTTAAGAAGAAAGAAAAAAATTACAGAATAAAGATGAAATAATATTTATGCCGTGAATAACTAGCGATGGAAAGTCATATCATTTGAACTTTTAGGTAAAACTATACTAACTGAAAAAGACTTTGGAATTTACACAAAACAGCCAATATGTCGTAAATATGTAATTTCATTATGAAACATTACCAAATAGCATATTCATTCATTTTCTTTTAGAGTCGGTAATAATTAAACAAAAACAAATCATAACAAAGATCTGAACTAAATACACCGATAATGTTAACTTTGTTATAAAACAATATTTCAGAACAAATAAATTAGCATATTGTATTTATTAATTTTATTTTAGAGACGTTAACGACTCAACGAAAAATTAGAATTAAGAATAAAACTACTACAACGATTATTACAATATATATATATATATATATATATATATATATATATATATATATATATATATATATATATATATGTATGTATATATATATATAAACACTTTCAGAATAACCAGTACAAAAAATATAAAAAAAATAATAAAAGAATTTTCTAAAAGGTCTTCCATGTTTTGCAGTGGAACTTAACATTAAATTATAATATTTATTCCGAACGAAGAAAAATCAGTAATCAAAATTAGGAGCTTTACATATAATTAAAACACAGTACTCGTCTATAAGGCGGATGCTTCGGGTATATTATACGTAATAAATAAACATATGTATAATGTGTCCATGATTAAATATTTGCATACATAAATGTTATACATAAAAAACTTCATTACCATATGTAAGTACACACAAACACAACTATTACCTTAATGATATTAAAATATGTGGAACCTAAAGATATTTAAAGCATACAATGCAACTGTGAATATATATATATATATATATATATATATATATATATATATATATATATATATATATATATATACATACATATATATGTATATATATATGTATATGTATGCATGCATATATATATATATATATATATATATATATATATATACATATATATATATATATATATATATATATATATATATATATATATATATATATATATATATATATATATATATATAACGTGTGTATTTATATATTACATATATGTTACAAATTATATTAACACATATATACCGTTTATGTAAATAACATTTACCTCAACAGCAATATATTACAAGGAGGAATATCGAAAACAACGTACTTGAAATCACAAGAAATGAACCATCTCAATATCGTTACCTTTATCCCAACTTTAATTTTGAAAATCTTATTTTCCCTTAATTTTAAACGGCATTTGCATAAAAAACCTGATCATTTTAATGTAAATAACGTATACCTTTATTATTATTATTATTATTATTATTATTATTATTATTATTATTATTATTATTATTATTATTATTATTATTATTATTATTATTATTATTATTATTTTCCCTTAGAGCATTCTCAACTGCATCTGCATAAAAAACCTGATAAACTCAGGTTTAATAAACATATATTATTATTATTATTATTATTATTATTATTATTATTATTATTATTATTATTATTATTATTTACCCTTAAAGCATTAAAAAACCTGATAAACACAAGTATAAGTAACATTTATTATTATTATTATTATTATTATTATTATTATTATTATCATTATCATTATTATTATTAGTAACACAATTTCTTTTTACTACCCACTAATTGGCGTGATGTAACTGCACTGAGGTTACAATCTATAATGTCCTCCATTTCAAATATATCAAAAGGAAAACTCATTTTACTGCTGCGAGTTTGTAGACTATAAATAAGTAATAAATCTATTGAATCATCACAATTTCAAATTAAATGAGCAATCCACCACTGCAATGAACCTGAAAATATTAATAAAAAATATAGTATGAAGTTAGGCACCCAAGTCGCAAAAAACAAAAAAATAGAATATGAAAATAAAAATTCATAAAATCAAATAAGATTTTTAAAAAGTCGGTACCGATACAAATTTAGATATCAAGATTATTTACCAGAATAAGTCAATGCATAAGAGGAATGTGAAAATAAAAATTCATAAAATCAAATAAAATGTTTAAAAAGTCGTTACGGATACAAATTTAGGTATCAAGATTATTTACCAGAATAAGTCAATGCATAAGAAGATTAACGCAAAAAATAAATAAACAAATAAATAAAAGGCACGAGGAATAATAACGCATATACAAGAATAAATAAAAACAAAAAGATAATAATCAGAAAATTTATTACGCGCCTAAGATAAACTTTAAAATATACAAAAAAAAAAACAAACGTAATGCAAATTTCTGTATAAAATACATTTAAAAATAAAGTACAGGAATACACAAATAAAAGGCCATAAATAAGAGCAAACAAATCAAAATGATAATAATTTTGAAATTTATTACGCGCCTAAAATAAAAGTCAAAATATACAAAAAAAAAAAAAAAAACAAACGTAACGTAAATCTCTGCAAAGAAAATACCTAAAAACAAAAGTATAGGAATACACAAACATAAAGCCATACGAAAAGCGTACCTGATAACACGAGATGAACAAGAAAAGAGGAAAGGAAACAAAAGCGAAATAACCGATCAAGAACTCGAACGGCACCAAGAAAACATGATTAATGGCTGACACTCATTGCTTATCCGGTCACGAAGCCGTAATAGAGAGACGTGCGGGCGAAATAACAAATGGTTATCTAGTTCGTGGAATGTATGAAGCATGTCGCTGGTTCTTGTAATACGAGGAGTATAATGAAGGAAAGTATACTCAATGTATGTATGTATATTATATAGATTTATATGTATAAGTATATGTAATTCTAATAGCCACAATGCCCTCTTAACTTCGCTAATTCTTCGCGCTTTTTTGGATATGCTTGTAACTACGAAGCCGATAGATCCAAAGGGAAGAAATTGAAGAGCCTGTGACGGCCGGCCGCGGGAATCGAACCCGAGTTACCTTAATCACAAGGAGGTCAGGTTGGCAACGTGACCTCCTTGTGATTAAGGTAACTCGGGTTCGATTCCCGCGGCCGGCCGTCACAGGCTCTTCTTCAATTTCTTCCCTTGATCTATCGGCTCGTAGTTACAAGCATATCCAAAAAAGCGCGAAGAATTAGCGAAGTTAAGAGGGCATTGTGGCTATTAGAATTACATAACCTATGTGTCTGGTAAAAGTGACCAGTAGATTCTGTATAAGTATATGTATATATATATGTATAAATATATATATATATATATATATATATATATATATATATATATATATATATATATATATATATGTGTGTGTGTGTATGTGTGTGTGTCTATAGTAACACACACATATACAGTATATATATATACTATACATAATGCATATATACGTACGTATACGTATATATACAAATACAGTATATATGCATTCGTGTGTCTGTGTATTTATCTTGAAATTTTTCTCGTGTATGTCATTATACCATTTAAAAATTAACAAATATGTACACAGAAAATTTCTTTATAAGTATATACATATATGCATGCACACACACACACACACACACACACACACACACATATATATATATATATATATATATATATATATATACATACATACAGAGAGAGAGAGAGAGAGAGAGAGAGAGAGGCCACGTGGGCCTGGTCCTAAACAACTCCCCCCAAAGCAAAAACCCACACACAGACACACACATACAAGCAGTACCAGATCGCCAACGTCAGAAGCAGGCATTACAAGCATTCTCAAATCCCCAATCGTTCGGCGAGGAAGCAGATAAAGATCTCTCTCTCTCTCTTTCTCTCTAAAGAGAGAGAGAGAGAGAGAGAGAGAGAGAGAGAGAGAGAGAGAGAGAGAGAGAGAGAGAGAGAGAGAGAGAGAGAGAAAGTCTTTCCTAATGAAATCGTTTGTCGCCTGTGCTGACGTCGTCCGGGGCCAGTCATTACCCCGGCAATTCATCGCAAGGAATTGCAAATTGCGACGTGCGAACCGCTACGCTGCATTGTTGGAGACCCCCTCAGCCCCCTCTCCTTCGCCTACCCCCTCCCTCTCCTACCCCCTCCCCTCTCCTTCACCCCTCCCCACCCACCCACCCACCCACCAAACCTTGACATTGCGTCATCTTGCGTAATGCGCAAGTCTCTCCGATGTAATGACGCGGCCCGATTTGAACGTTAAATAACGCTCGGAAGCAGATCGCTCGAAGCGACTGTGATACTCGACCGTAAAGGCTTGTATTATTTCTTTCTTTATTTTTTTGTAATCTCTCTCTCTCCTTTCTCAAGTTATGATTTAACGTTATCATATTTGTTCTTCCTTGTTTGTAATTTCCTGTTTTGACTGGAATGAGTTAAAATCATATAGTTTTCGTATTAAATAAACTTATAGGATAAATTTACGAAAAACATATTTCCACTCGCGCTAAGTTGATAAAAAGGAGGAAAACTCACACGGACATTGTTGATAGCTCTTCGTACTTTCGGTTTGATATACTCGTCTTTCATCCGAATCATTTCCTCTCTATCTGATATCCAAGTGAGAAAGAAAACGCCGCAAAGCAAGCGTTTGTAGTTTATCATTTTCCCAGAGGGGGAGAGAGAGAGAGAGAGAGAGAGAGAGAGAGAGAGAGAGAGAGAGAGAGAAGGAGACGAATTCGTTTTCCCCGTCTAAAACTTTTTTTTTTTTTGAAACACGAATTCCGTTCGAATTCTGTTCCTCTCGTTCGGTCATTAATTTTGAATTAGCGCGAGAATGACATGCATTAACGATTGTCTTATCGCTTCATCGATCTCTCCGCCCTCCCCTCCCCACCTCCTCAAACACAGCCAGCCCCACCACACCCCACCCCCCCCAAAAAAAAAAAAAACACACAGAAAGCTTAGAGCGTCGATAATGTAACGCTAAGCTGTGATAATGACACGGAATTAGGCCGGACCACAACTGTTTGTCGAGTGTAACGGCAGATTAACACCACCCTTAATGAAGGAGGGGCGATAACAAGCTTCAAGTAGGACAAATGATGGTGATAACATTGCAATGATAGCGCAAGGCTCTTCAAATATCACATAAAAAAAATAGAGAGAGAGAGAGAGAGAGAGAGAGAGAGAGAGAGAGAGAGAGAGAGAGAGAGAGAGAGAGAGAGAGGTGTTAGTGTAATTAGATTCACAAATGAATCGATAGATAGAGATATTTTATTAAAACCTATATCTATCTTTCTATATATACATATATATTTATGTACATATAATATACATGTATACATATATATACATATATATATATACATGCATACATATATGTGTATTATATATATATATATATATATATATATATATATATATATATATATATATATATATAATGTGTGTGTACAATATGTATATTTACACATACACATAAAGAGAGAGAGAGAAGGCTTAATAAGAACAGGTAGAAATACAGAGAGAGAGAGAGAGAGAGAGAGAGAGAGAGAGAGAGAGAGAGAGAGAGAGAGAGAGAGAGAGAGAGAGACTCACTCCAAGCGGCGGACACCAGCTGCTCCAACGAACCAAGATTCGCTTCAGGAAAAATAATAATAAAAAAAAAAAATATAACAAGAAAGGGAAGCACAAAAGAAATAACCATCCCATAAAAAATAATGCTTCCTTCGGCAATAAAAAAGTAGAAATAAATAAAAAGACGGGTAGTAAAACCACACCGGAAGGTGTGTTTTGGAAAGCGCTAATATCAACAGCCAATAATAACTAGCCCCGATCTGGCGGCGATCTGGAGATTGAAAAAAGAAGAAGATGGTGTTCTTACACGTGATAACAAGACACAGCGATAATGCTGGAAATAATAATAGGAAGTAGAAGAAGAAGAAGTAGAAAAATGAGAAGAAAACTCAGGTTGTCATTATTACTTTAATATTTCTGTAATGACTCATACTGAGACCATTATGGTCTCCAAATCGTCACGATTTGGAGGTGTGAGAAGAGATGGTGTTTTGGATGTGATAACACATAAAAAAGTGATAACACACAATAAACAATACTGAAAATAATGATGGGAAGAATAAAAAAAAAAAAAGTCATGTTTTTAATTATTATTACTTCAATATTTCTGTAGTGACTAATACTAAGATCGTACCTGCAATTATTGTCACAGCGGTAAATGTAATACCGGATATTTTAGTTTTCTGTAAAAGAAAACTATTTTGCCGGCTTTGTCTGTCCGCCCGCACTTTTTTCTGTCCGCCCTCAGATCTCAAATACTACTGAGGCAAGAGGGCTGCAAATTGGTATGTTGATCATCCATCCTCAAATTGTCAAACATACCAAATTGCAGCCCTCTAGCCTCGGTATTTTTTTTATCTTATTTAAGGTTAAATTTAGCCACAATCGTGCTTCTGGCAACGATACAGGCTAGGCCATTACCGGGTTAAAGTTTCACGGGCCGCGGCTCATAAAGCATTATACCGAGACCACCAAAAGATAGATCTATTTTCGGTGGCATTGATTATACGCTGTAGCGGCTGTACAGAAAACTCGATTGCGCCGAAGAAACTTCGGCGCATTTTTTACTTGTTTACTCTTGATTACTATTCAGTATACGAAGAGAAGCAATCTTCATAAAATATTAAAAAAAAAAGGGTCCTTAAAAAGGAATTATTGATATTAAACAGCAAGAATTACACATTTTTCTTATAATCTTTGCAAATACAGCTTCAATACTTGAATTATTCGTAGTGTTTATATCCTGCTTTAATATTATTATTATTATTATTATTATTATTATTATTATTATTATTATTATGAGTAGTTTTATATCCTCCTTTTTTATTATTATTATTATTATCATCGTTTTTTTTCATAGTGTTAATAGCAACCGCATAAATGTGACATAAGAAACAATTAAAAACAAAAAATATAAAAATTAATAATTACTACTACTACTACTACTACTACTACTACTACTACTACTACTACTACTACTACTAATAATAATAATAATAATAATAATAATAATAAGATAGACAATACAAAAAAATGATCTAAATATCAACATCAAAATGCCAAATAAATATCATTAGAATAAAATGAAATAAGTTCAGAAAAACGTTCTAATTGATATTCTTGAAATGACTAATATGTCTCAATATGACATTTCGATTTTTATCAAATATTCATATTAAAATCCTTTGCTTTTTTTTTTTTAATAACAAATGCAATATTTTTGTTCATTTTTAGGCGTGGTTATGGTCTAGTTAAGATTGGCGGAAAAAAATTGCCAAAACAATTTTGATATTGATTTCTTATTGTTTTCATATTTTGATATTCATTTCTTATTATTTTAATATCTTTTCCCTGGAATTTAATGAAATGCAAGTAAGCAAACTATCGTATTTTCCTTTTTTTATGAAGACTGGGTAGTAGTAATAATAATAATAATAATAATAATAATAATAATAATAATAATAATAATAATAATAAAATAAAGTATAATATTTGTTTACAAAATATGTACATTCCATTACGGTGAACAAATAGGAATAACAAATTTAAAAGGTTTATAAAAGTTTAACAAACATGAAATACCAATGTAAACGAAGTGCGTAACACAAAACTTTTTGTATGTGAATGCATATATACTGTATATATATATATATATATATATATATATATATATATATATATATATATATATATATATATATATATAGATAGGTAGATATGATTTTAATTTCTTGTGTATATATATATATATATATATATATATATATATATATATATAT
>NC_089788.1:7755501-7778001 GCF_040412425.1 Macrobrachium rosenbergii | reverse complement strand
CCGCGAAGATTGATGGGTACTAGGTAACCCGCGGCCTGCGGACAGCTGCTTCGGCTCTCTCTCTCTCTCTCTCTCTCTCTCTCTCTCTCTCTCTCTCTCTCTCTCTCTGTGTACGGTTGTTCCGATATCTTTCCGCTAAAGGCTCGCCGTTTTTTAATGGCCAAAAATGGTAATTGGGTATTTCAAAAGGAATAAAAAAAAAAAAAAGAACGCGGAGAAAGAAGATATTAGTGGATTCGTGCCGCGCCTCAGAGAGATAGAGATATTGGGAGACTATCTCTCAGCCTTGTTCTCAGGCATGTGAACGGACGCACAGCCACGCCGCCACTAAGGAAAGAAACTAATGAAAAGGGAAATGAAAGGAACGCCAGCGAAAATCAATCACGGGATCATCGTCACCACCATCGGTGTTTGATCTGTGTGGAAACGGATCAGGCTGGCTTCTCTCTCTCTCTCTCTCTCTCTCTCTCTCTCTCTCTCTCTCTCTCTCTCTCTCTCTGTGTAAATAAAATTGCTCTCTTGACCAGGCCACTCTTTCTCTCTCTCTCTCTCTCTCTCTATCTCTCTCTCTATCTCTCTCTCTCTCTCTCTCTCTCTCTCCAGTCTCCGAAATAACAATTGCCCTCTTGATTAGGCCTCTCTCTCTCTCTCTCTCTCTCTCTCTCTCTCTCTCTCTCTCTCTCTCTCTCTCTCTGTGCAGTCTCTGAGATGAAAGTAGTTCTCTTGACCAGGCCTCTCTCTCTCTCTCTCTCTCTCTCTCTCTGTCTCTGTCTTTCTCTCTCTGTCTGTCTCTCTCTCTCTCTCTCTCTCTCTCAAGCTTCTGAATTTAAAAACTTTTCACCGAATCAAATCTCACTCCGTTACGTGTATTCATATTAATAAACAATTATTTTTTAAATTTTCACTGGCTCCAGTCTCTCTCTCTCTCTCTCTCTCTCTCTCTCTCTCTCTCTCTCTCTCTCTCTCCTGAACGATGCCCGACCAAAACCGCGGACTGAAAATAATGATATCGTAATTTGAATGATGAAAAGCTTATGCATACACATGAGAGGGACGCCCCAGGGTCTGAGGTTGTGGGACATGAGGTAGGGGGGTGGAGAGCTTGGGGGGTGGGAGGGGGAGGATGGAGGAGAGTCAGGATGACGGGAAAGGGGCGAGGGGTGGGTACCTTTACCCAAGTTCCCCTTAAGGGTATGTTACGACTCTTAACTCTAAAGGAGGATGAACTGATGATGATCTTGTACGCGGCCGAAAGAGAGAGAGAGAGAGAGAGAGAGAGAGAGAGAGAGAGAGAGAGAGAGAGAGAGAGAGAGAGAGAGAGAATATATATATGAGTCAGTCGATATACAGTAAAGATTCTTATTATGACAATAATCATGGCTGCCAAAATATCAGATATTCTCAATAACACAATAATAATTCAATAACAAAAAATTTTTATTTTGAGTTACGCATTTACACTTTAATATATATAACATATATAAATATGTATATATATTTATATATAAAAATATATATGTATATAATATATGTAATATATATATATATATATATATATATATATATATATATATATATATATATATATATACATAACAAAAAGTAAAAAAGCGGTTAAGAAAAAAACAGCTCAATAAACGAGAACATAAACAACGAATATATATAATTGGGCAACATAACGATCAACCAAGTTTCAAGGGCATTTTCAATCTCGCCAATATATTAAAACGATATTACTGGCTGTTAGAGGGAGTAAAATTAGAACACCCAAGGTTTTTATCTTTGGTGTTTCTCTCGATTTACGAGACACGTCCAGGTGAAGCAGTCTTCTCAATCATATCGCAGAGCCGTTCTTGGCTCAAAGAAAAGGAACCAATTTCATGAATATTTACGTCGTTCGTCCGTGCGAATAGATTGCAGTTAATTGCACGTGTCAGGAAATAAAATTCATGCAATGGTGCCCACTCATACACACACGCTGATATCTCTTTGTTTGTTTATAATGAGTAAACAGAATCCGAACACATGCAGAGCGATGGAAACGGACGCGTATATATCAGTTTTTTTTATAGATACCCATTTCTCGATATCGTAACCAAGATGATATATGTTTATGAAACAGGCAATTTTTTGTGTATTCATAAATGCTACGCAAGGTTCAAATTAAGATACTTCATTCTACTGTACTTCGCCTTAACAATGCTAATGAAAATCTTGGGGCAACTGATCTACTCTCTCTCTCTCTCTCTCTCTCTCTCTCTCTCTCTCTCTCTCTCTCAGATGTGTAAAACAACTTGCATTCATAAAGTCATCCTAAGCCTCGATTTCCTGCTATATAAGTTCATCATCGTCACCATCAAGGTCTAAAGTATTCTTTATGCCTTGGTAATAATAATAATAATAATAATAATAATAATAATAATAATAATAATAATAATAATAATAATAATAATATCCTAAAATACTAATACTAATATTAATATCCTAAAATACTACTACTACTACTACTACTACTAATAATAATAATAATAATAATAATAATAATAATAATAATAATAATAATAATATCCTGAAATAATAATAATAATATCATAAAGTACTAATATTAATAATATCCTAAAATACTACTACTACTACTACAACTACAGTACTACTACTACTACTAATAATAATAATAATAATAATAAAAATAAATGACTATTACAACTAATAACAATGATAAGAATACCAATTTCTACCACTGTTAACTTAAATAACAATCTCGTCCTAAGCTTTCAATATCCTAACCAACAGCATTACTAAACCATTTCCCCCTTCAGTCCCTCCACGCTTAGTCCACCGCCATTTTCGGACGGGTCAAAAGCTTCCACAACTTCCGGAAATGACACATAAATCGGAGCAAGCGTCGTCTCCATTAACTTCTAACCTTCCCACTTTCCCTCGGCAGCCGTCAACAAACTGCCGCATTGCTTCATTCAGAAGCGTCAGTCATCCGACTTCAGTTAGAGTAAAAATGACAACATTTTAAAGTAATTATGTAGTTTATGTAATTATGTAACTATTATTATTATTGTTATTGTTATTGTTATTATTATTATCATTATTATTTTAGGATATTATTATTATTAATATTATTATCGAATACACACACACACACATACACACACACACACACACACACACACACATATATATATATATATATATATATATATATATATATATATATATATATATATATATATATATATATATATATATATATATATACATACTCGTATATATATATTATTCAACCTTTGCTTTCTGAGAAGAGTGGCAAGACAACGCACATATTATTATTATTATTATTATTATTATTATTATTATTATTATTATTATTATTATTATTATTATTATTATTATTGCTTCATTCGGAAGCGTCAGTCATCCGATTTCAATTAAAATAAAAATGACAACATTTTAAAGTAATTATGTAGTTTATGTAATTACGTAATTATGTAATTATTATTATTATTGTTATTGTTGTTATTATTATTATCATTATTATTTTAGGATATTACTATTATTAATATTATTATCGAATACACACACACACACATATATATATATATATATATATATATATATATATATATATATATATATATATATATATATATATATATATATATATATATATATATATATATATATAAAGAAAAGAAGCCTGTCTTGTATATTTTATGAGTGTTTATTATTTTTGTTGTCCATAAGGGTATTATTATGTTTTAGTTTAAAAGCACTTGGTGCCCACGTAAATTTCCTAAATTTAGTAATAATAATAATAATAATAATAATAATAATAATAATAATAATAATAATAATAATATTATTATTATTATTATTATTATTATTATTATTATTATTATTATTATTATTATTATAATATACGCCCACGTAAATGTAGGAAATCATTCGATGTCAAATTTCAAGGAAGCTGTGCGCTAGATGTTAATTGTTTTGATTGCATTAAACAAGTATTTATGCAGGAATGTGATTATTCAGGAATATATATATCTATCTTTAATTGTGTATCATATGTTTGCTTATAGTATTCATTTGTTTTCTGAATGCATATGGCGAATGTATATGTTCGTTCATAAAGTTATGTATGTGTCCGTTTTATGTACTTATTTATTCATTCATATATTTCTTTATTTATTGATGTATTTATTCATTTGTTCATGTATTTATTTGTTTATTTATGTATTTATGTGTTTATTTATATGTCCGTTGTCCCGTCACCCGTCTCAGGAAGCAAAGGTTTTATATATATATATATATATATATATATATATATATATATATATATATATATATATATATATATATATATATATATATATATATATATATATATATATATATATATATATATATATATATATATATATATATATATATATTCAATAATAATATTAATAATAATAATAATAATAATAATAATAATAATAATAATAATAATAATAATAATAATATGTGCGTTGTCTTGCCACTCTTCTCAGAAAGCAAAGGTTGAATAATATATATATTATTCAACCTTTGCTTTCTGAGAAGAGTGGCAAGACAACGCACATATTATTATTATTATTATTATTATTATTATTATTATTATTATTAATATTATTATTGAATATATATATATATATATATATATATATATATATATATATATATATATATGTATATATATATATATATATATATATAAAACCTTTGCTTCCTGAGACAGGTGACGGGACAACGGACATATAAATAAACACATAAATACATAAATAAACAAATAAATACATGAACAAATGAATAAATACATCAATAAATAAAGAAATATATGAATAAATAAATAAGTACATAAAACGGACACATACATAACTTTATGAACGAACATATACATTCGTCATATGCATTCAGAAAACAAATGAATACTATAAGCAAACATATGATACACAATTAAAGATAGATATATATATTCCTGAATAATCACATTCCTGCATAAATACTTGTTTAATGCAATCAAAACAATTAACATCTAGCGCACAGCTTCCTTGAAATTTGACATCGAATGATTTCCTACATTTACGTGGGCGTATATAATAATAATAATAATAATAATAATAATAATAATGATAATAATAATAATAATAACAATAATAATAATAATAATAATAATTATTATTATTATTATTATTATTATTATTATTATTATTATTATTATTATTATTCCTAAATTTAGGAAATTTACGTGGGCACCAAGTGCTTTTAAACTAAAACATAATAATACCCCTTATGGACAACAAAAATAATAAACACTCATAAAATATACAAGACAGGCTTCTTTTCTTTATATATATATATATATATATATATATATATATATATATATATATATATATATATATATATTATTTTTTCCCTAGCATCACAATCATTCCGGCTGCACTAGCATTTTCACCATTAAAAAATAACGAAACTATACCATAAAATAGTTTTATAATTTAGCAAAATTCTTGTACAAAAATTAATATTTATAAAAATCGTAACATTCATCGAAAAAAAATAATAATCCAACCCCATTTTTCATCTAGTTATCAAATGTCGCAATATCAAAATATAGCCTAACCCTCTTGCTCTTGGCAAGCATAATTCTGACCTCCATTGCGTATAAAATTTCAGAGCTTCCTGATACTGACCTACCCCAGAATTTTTAAAGAAATTCTTAAAATATGGACTGCCAAATTACAGTCAAATGTAGTATAAGTGTATACAGATATATAGCAGGTCGCTATATTTCGAATCACTGATACGTAACATCACACAGGAGAAATGAAAAAAATCTCTTAATTATAAAATAACGTCTGAGAAAAAAAAATTTCCAGAGCAATATGATCTGTGTTCCTGAAACTATTATAAAATATAATAAAAAACGTTTAACTGGATTACATAACAATTACATGAAATACGTTTTAAATTACGCTGACTGATAGATAGACAGATAGACAGATATAATATTAGCAGCAACCTCGCCTGATCTGAGCTCCAATGCGGCAGCATCTCCTTCATGTGAGAAGACTCTTAATTAAATTATCCGGGTCTGTTCATAAAAGAAAAAAAAAAAGTTACGTACGAGCAGCCACGACCAGCCCTGACTACTAAGTGTGACTGAAATAATGGTTGAATTATAGAGTATTTGTGTGCGCATGATTGAGGAACTGGAGGAGGAGTGGCCTCTTGCATGCAAAATTGTGTGCTTGTGTGGATGTGTGTGTGTGTTTTTTTTTGTATGTGAATGTGTGTTTGTTTTTGTATGAGAGTGTGTTTTTTTGTATGTGTGTGTGTGGGTTTTTGTGTGTGCGTTTTTTTTTGTATGTGTGTGGTTTTTTTGTGTGTATGTAATTTTTTTGTATGTGTGTAAGTGTGTGGATTTTTGTATGTGTGTGTGTTTTTCTGTGTGTGTGTGTGTGAATTTTTGTACGTGTGTGTGTGCGTGTGCATATTTGTCTAGCCAAAAGTGCTTGAGACCAGTGTTTATATTTAGGAACCTAACTTTGCCAGAGACACTGTGACTGCTTCTCTCTCTCTCTCTCTCTCTCTCTCTCTCTCTCTCTCTCTCTCTCTCTCTCTCTCTCTCTCATACACACATGCACGCACACGCACACACTACTACATAAATATATGTAATTACCTTCAGGAGCTGTTGTGACTGTGGCTTTCCTGTCCTCGAAAATTATCCTAATGACCCACAGTGAAACAATTTCCTCTCTCTCTCTCTCTCTCTCTCTCTCTCTCTCTCTCTCTCTCTCTCTCTCTCTCTCTCTCTCTCTCTCTCTCTCTATATATATATATATATATATATATATATATATATATATCTTTGACTTCTGTGTTTTTTTGCATATGCGCACACTAATAATAATAATAATAATAATAATAATAATAATAATAATAATAATAATAATAATAATAATAATAATAATAATAATAATGACATCACTTTATCAGGACTGTAGGTGGATAGAACGTCTATACTAATATTAAGCTATGTATAGGGCATTTGTAAATATTCGGATACAAATTACAAGTGCACTTCGTAGCCACCAATAATAATAATAATAATAATAATGATAATAACAATAATAATAATAATAATAATAATAATAATAATAATAATAATAAAATATCATCATTTTAAGGTGATTACAAAATAGAGAAAATCTATGTATATATATATATATATATATATATATATATATATATATATATATATATATATATATATATATATATATATATATATACATACATACATACATACATACATACATACATACATACATACATATATATATATATATATATATATATATATATATATATATATATATATATATATATATATATAAACATATATATATACTGTATATATAACATTTTCTCCATTTTGTGATAACCTTAAGTAATGGCAATAAATTGCTATTATTATTATTATTATTATTATTATTATTATTATTATTATTATTATTATTATTATTATTATTATTACAGAAACAATATTTAGTAATATTTCAAAATAAAAGAGTACTTTATAAAAATTTTCTACATGTATTCACTATACATTTTCTATCCGTATTTTTTATACAATGATACTGTACTACTACTGCTAGTACAACTACTAACACTAAAAACATAATAAAATTAATGCCTGTCTCCACATCCATTTCAATATGCTGTATTCATAATCGACAATCCTTTCATTTAATAAAAAAAAATATATATATAAATTAATTTAAGAACTGGCTATGTTACCCGAATCATCTAAATCTCCGGCGTCTCAGGAACCTTCAGAAAACTGATTGCTATTCGTATCAAGACATCTGCATTCATTCAACCGTCCGGAACAGAATTACAACAACAGCTGTTCGCAGCGTGCATTCAATAAATACATGCATAAGAATTCAATTAAGCATTTGCATGGACCTCTGTTGAATTATGCAAGCATAAATTTATATATATGTATATATATAATTTAAGTGTATATATATATATATATATATATATATATATATATATATAATATAACACATATATATATGTATGTATATTTGTGTGCGTGTATGTATATATATATATATATATATATATATATATATATATATATATATATATATATATATATATATATATATATATATACATATATATACGTACACACGATTATCTATGTAAATATACATACATGTGTATATATATATATATATATATATCTGCATTGAGTTATCAGTTATCTTCAATCACCTATCAACTTTTTGTTATTCCCTATGAGTTCCTATTCAACTCCTTAACCACTTGGACAATTTTTTCTTCGAAAGCTTACTTTGCAATTTAATGCCATTTTTAGCGCGTCCCATAAATCCCCCGAAACATTCTGAATAATTAATAATCATAAAATAAGCAACGCCCTTGGGCCCAACCCGTGTCCAGTCCAGAGTAGGATGTTTATTAGGCTCCGGTAACCGAACTAAACTAAAATGTTCATATCCGTTGTTGAGATCGCAGCAGGGAAGCGGGGAGAGATTGCATTACGCATTACACGGTTGGCCGCAGACCGGCCGTATGAATAACGACGAGAGCAAAATGTAAAAAGGAAGTACAATAGTATTACGCTGCGCACTGAGAGAATATTCATTATGTTGTTCACTGCTTTATATTTAAAGTAAATAGATGCGTTCAGTGCTCAAAATAATTTTTGTACTGTGTATTATGGAAAACACATAACTGCAGCGTTTGTGATGGCCATGGAAATAACTACATGGCTGGCAAAAAATAATGACGCTTTGCGAAATATAAATAATGAAGATTTTCGTAAATTGCTGTAAAATAAGTACGCTCTCCACAAAGCGAACTGTAAACAAAAAATAAATATCAGCACGGTTCATAAAGAATGATATACAGTAACTGTAATCTTCACATCTGAGAATGAAAAATGAAACTGCGCAATTGTTCTCAGGGAAGAGAATAAAGAACCTGAACTGTTGAAAACGATAAAAATAAATTAATGGATTGTTTTACGTAAAAAAATCAACATTTGCACTTCACGCTGATACTGTAAAGAAAACGGACACCAACACTATTAAATTGTAAAGTTTTATATATTATCTAAATTTATTTTTAAAAATATTAAAAAATATAAGACATGGTTCATAGGAAAAAATATGAACTAAAACTACACTATTTAGAAAGGGATAAATTAACTTATGTGCAAAATGAACACGTAAAGTCAAATAAATAACTGAGGATACAAAATCCTCACTCTAAACCCCATGTAAAAAAAAAAATTAATAACGAATTTTTTCACATGAAAATATTCTCAGTTTCGCTTCAGCTCCAGTCATCTCCCTAGAGTAATTTCATGAAATCTTCAGGACAAAGAAGAAGAAAAAAATTAACCTTATTCATATGGTACCCGAACTTCACGAGAGCTATTTTTTTCAAAATTTTTCTCCCAATAAAAATTGATCAAGTTTATTCCTCTGCTCAAAAGGCCTCGTAATTAACTGTTGAAATATTTGGTGATCATCAAATTTCCCTGTTCCGTTACCCCCAAACTCTGACCTACTGCAGAGCTTTGGATTTCTCTCCCTACTTCCTTGTCCTATGAATTTTTTTTCAACCTCACATACCCCTTAGAGTCAGGTTTATCACACTTATCACATTCTCCCTTATGCATAAAAGCCAGACTATTCCTTTTCTCTCAACTTCTTGTATTCTTCGGGTTTGGGCTACATAAGGGCAGGTGGACTGATGGATTGCACAGTTCCATTCACCTCAGCAATACAGGAAATTATTTCCCCTCTCTCTCTCTCTCTCTCTCTCTCTCTCTCTCTCTCTCTCTCTCTCTCTCTCTCTCTCTCTCTCTCTCTCTCTCTATATATATATATATATATATATATATATATATATATATATATATATATATATATCAGATCGAAGAACGTGGCTGTATAGGTGGTATAGAGGTTTGTAGATGATTTACCTATAGAGTGGATGAAAACTATTTATATATATATATATATATATATATATATATATATATATATATATATATATATATATATATAATATTATATATATATATATTATATATGTAAATAGTTTTCATCCACTCTTTAGGCAAATCACCTACAAACCTCCTCTATACCACCTCTGCAGCCACGTTCTTCGATCTGCAATTCGTCACAGCGCCCAGCATCTTCTTCAGATCTTTCCCGACAGACTTTCTCCATCCCGCGAGAGGCCTTCTGGCCTCAAACAAGAGCGTCCTGACGTACCTCCAGCAGGATCCTTGAACTTCTCTTAACCGACTCCAAGAGCCCTTCATCCAAGACTTGTTAACAAAAATGGTTTATAAAACTCCCTCGCCTTGATGAGAAACAGAAAGGGCAGAAGGAGTATGCCTTGGGGGAACATTGATTTCAATATTCTACACAAAAGGCATCAAATCTGTGAAGGCCAATGCTTAAAATTTTTCAGTTATATTTTTCATTTGTATCTATCTATCTATCTATCTATCTATCTATCTATCTATCTATCTATCTATCTATCTATCTATCTATTCACTTATCTATTACAAAAGCGCAGATTTATGCTGTCATCTTATTCGAAGTAAAGTACAACTACCCATCAGAAAAATGAATTTTGAATATAGTTCAGACCTACTGACAAAGATCTTCTTTAGGAAAAAATTAATATGCCGGAACTTTACGATATTTGAAAATAAAATACATAATATACATTTCTCATGTTACTATTTACACAGCTTCTTGGAAACTAAGTTAATCAAAAGAGACAATAAGCATATATATATATATATATATATATATATATATATATATATATATATATATATATATATATATATATATATATATATATATATATATATATATATATATCATAGCTTTCATACAGCAATATATATCGCATTTATGTAACATCAAGTGTATATAGAAATATACACTTATATGACTTGTATTTGTATAATTATTAGTTAAATCGCACACACACACACACACACACACACACATATATATATGTATTTACTTATTTTTCCAATTCAAAATGGGGGCGCCGGAACAGTTGCACATTCCGGTTTCAACTTTGAAGGGTTGAAATTCAATAAAAAAAAAAAAAAAAACTACAAATCATTTACTAGTAAGACATCGGAAACAATTAAGACAAGACGAAAGACTTCATACCCATTTACTACTTCCATAATTCCACCTTAGCTTTTTCTGCCTCTAAGTGAAAGTTCAACGCTACGGCCCGTAACTTCTCCGTCTCTTGTAGTCAATTCTGCGCCCCCCAGCAAACACACACCGCTCCCACCCACCCCCACCCCGCCCCCCTTTGCCTCAGTTCCCAAAAAAGGACGAAAACCATTTTTTGACGACCTGGGTTCGAGAGAGACCATCAAACTCAACGTCGAAGTCCTCTCGATTGTGCGCCTCGTCAGTCAAAGAAAGGAAAATAAATCTATTAAACCTCTCCCGTACTTTACGCACAGCGATACAAAGCTATAACCCAACGGGGAGGGATGGAAGGAGGGAGGCCCGGACACCACTGGCTTACCACCACTCTTTCCAGAGGCCCTTGAGACCAGACCCTTGTTCCCGCCCCCTCCCCCGGGGCGGGCCCTGAACTCCCTGTTAGCCTTTAGGGACAACTGACAGAACCTGGGGTCTCAACTACGAGAGCTGCATATGGCTTTTCCAGCCGTCCTTTGAGGGATCTACTCCCTTTCCTATTGAGTCTGATGAATGCCCCTTCCTGAGAGGAGGAGGAGGAGGAGGAGGAGGAGGAGGAGGAGGAGGAGGAGGAGGAGGAGGAGAGGGAAGGGATAGGGGAGTGGAGGGCCGGAGATACCCTCCACCAAAAACTGTTTCGTTAATAAGGATTGTACGTTCCAGGGCATGACAGGGGATAGAGGCAAGGAAGGCCGGTAACCTTATGGTCCAGAGTTGTGCCGACGAAGAGCCCTGTTGAAGTCTCTTGCTTTGGAGAGAGAGAGAGAGAGAGAGAGAGAGAGAGAGAGAGAGAGAGGAAATGATGCTTCTTGACAGATCTCCATTTACATTTAACAGTCGCCAACCAAGATGTTTTACCCAATGGCTGACTAAACCAACAACCGTGTGAAAAGCATACGGGTGATTAGAAGGGGCATTCACATACAAAGACGCGAGCGCGCGCATACACACAAACGTATATATTGTACTATATTTTATATATATATAATATATTATATATATATATGTATATGTATATATGTATATATATATATATAATATATATATATATATATATATATATATATATATATATATATATATATATATATATATATATATATATATATATATATATATGTGTGTGTGTGTGTGTGTGTGTGTGTGTGTGTGTGTGTGTCGTGGGTTCGAGACTCGGCAGTACCAGTCCATTTATCACTTATAAATTCCCCTTCGATGATAATTCCCCATCGGGGGATATTCCCGAGGTAGCGTGAATTTGATATTAAGCGACATTTGTAGCTTCATGACTGTATATAAATCACGGTGTAATGTAAAATTTCATATATATATATATATATATATATATATATATATATATATATATATATATATATATATATATATACACCGCATTAAGCCGTTTCCGTGCGACCGTGATTATAATAGGAAAGAAAATGGACGCAATCAGCCTGCCCATTAATAAAACTATTCTACTAAAAGCACATTCGTTTCTGTTCAAATCTTCCACCATCAACCATGCCTAACCTTCATCGGCGGCAACAAAAATAAGACTAAAACCCAAAAATCCTTTTGGGGCCAAGATGTTTTTTCTTCGAAAAATATAACGTCCGGTATCATTAACATTCTCTGGTGTTCCTGGGTATGCTGGAACAGGTATATTTTGAGGAGAGGACTGTTGACACCTCAGGTAACTAATGCTGACGCCATAATGGTTTTTCTTTTTTTTTTTTTTTCTTCGTGAGGCCAAACCCTAAATTAGGCGTTCGTTGCCCCGGTTCGTTTTTTCAGCTTCTCTCTCTCTCTCTCTCTCTCTCTCTCTCTCACACTTTAAAATAAGACCCTCTCGTAATGGCTAAATAACGACAAGAGGTTCTTCCTCTTTCGCCCAAAAATAAATCTTTTTGTAAATTAAAATAAAAAAACTGAAAACATCCAAGAATACCCAAAACTTGATATATATATATATATATATATATATATATTATTACATTACTGTTTTTAATTATATATTTTGGCGAAATCATTGGATTTCATTTAGAGACAAATTCACAGAATCTTAACAAACTAGGAATATATATATATATATATATATATATATATATATATATATATATATATATATATATATATATATATATATATATATATACATATATACACACAAACTACTCATTTCACTCAGGCAGCCTCCTGGTCAACACTGACCCCTTCTTCAGGAACTCCTCCCCTCCCCCTCCCCCGATTTTGAGGTTCCTCTTGTCTCTTCATAATCATCTCCATCTCCATTTCTTCCTCCTCCTCCTCCTTCTCCTCCTCCACATCCCCTTGAGATGCAAAAGAGTTGAGAGAGAGAGAGAGAGAGAGAGAGAGAGAGAGAGAGAGAGAGAGAGAGAGAGAGAGAGAGAGAGAGAGAGAGAGAGAGACATCTGGCAAATGAAGTAATTCCTAAGACACTGTACTCCATTACCATAAACATTTCTGGGGCTGGCCGGTCAGTCAGGCACAGCCTTAAAAGGAGGGCGGGCGATTATGTCCATACACACACACAGCGCATTCCGCCTAAGAGATTCATTATTTTTCCTTTTCATTTTTGCCGATCTGGTTTTTTTTTTTTTTTTGGGGGGCGGGGAGGGGTTCTTTTTCGTCCTCTCTTCATAGTTTGTTCGTTTCGAGTCTTATTCTCCCCAACTACTTTTTTTTTTATTGTTTTTCCTTTCCATTTTTGCCGATCTGTTTTTTTCTTGGGGGGAGGGGGTTCTTTTTCGTCTCTTCCAGTACTGCTTCTTCGTTTCGAGTCTTATTTCCCCCAATTTTTTCCCTCTGATATTTTCTTCCGATGGTCTTTAGATTTCGTGTCCCTTAAATTATTTTGAGTCTTTTTTGTCATTATTTTTCATTTTCATTTTTGCGGATTTATCTTTTTTCGGGGGGCGGGGGGTTCCTTTTTCGTTTCTTCCATTATTGCTTGTTCGTTTCGAGTCTTATTTTCCCCAACTTTTTTTTTATTAATTTTCCTTTTAATCTTTGCTTAATTATCTTTTTTTTTTTTTGGGGCCTTTTTCGTCTCTTCCATTACTGCTTGTTCGTTTCGAGTCTTATTTTACCCAATTTTTTCCCCACTAATATTTTCTTCTGATAGTCTTTAAATTATTCTTCTGTGTCCCTTAAATTATTTCGAGTCTTATTTTCCCTAACTTTCCCCGTGATATTTTCTTCTGATAGTCCTTAGATGATTATTTTGTATCCCTTAAACTATTTCGAGTCTTATTTTCCCCAACTTTTTCCCCCCACTAATATTTTCTTCTGATAGTCTTTAGATTACTATTTTGTATCCCTTAAATTATTTCGGGTCTTATTTCCCCCAACTTTTTTTCCCACTGATATTTTCTTCAGATAGTCCTTAGATGATTATTTTGTATCCCTTAAATTATTTCGAGTCTTATCTTCCCCCAAGTTTTTCCCACATTGATATTTTATTCCAATAACTCTTTAGATTATTCTTTCGTATCCTATAAATTATTGCCGATTGGTTTTTTTTTTATGCTTCACCTGTCCATTTTTTTTTTTTCAGCGAAGGTATAAAACACGTTTTCATACGTCTCTCTCATAACTGATAACCAGTTCCATTACCATTTATTCCTCTGCGCTGAATTTTTAATGTTCGCATTCTCCCTTTATTGTTAATTTATTTTTTCTTACACCTAATTGACAGGTTTTGCTCTATTTCTCTCCCTCGTAAGGAGTCTTCTCGCTCTTTTTAGTTATTTTATTCTTTCGTTTTAATCATCCTTCTACCTCATTCAGTTTCACCTAAAGCGTTCTGCTTGGACTGTCTTTTCGTCTGTCCTACTAACACAGTTAACACAATGAACAACACCGCACACAAACACACAAGCACATACAGGTGAAACAACGGTGCAAGAAACAAACACAAGACCACAGAAACAAAAAAAATTCCTTCATTGGCAACTGAGGCAATTCATCTTTCCATCATCATTATTATTATTATTATATTAAGTTTTCTCGAGAAAATTTTCCATTTATATTCAAATCATCTTTTTTTTTTATCGCTGGCTCTATCTATTTCTCTGTTATTGGTTAATTTTTCATCGATCAATCGTTTCTTCCTTTTGTAGCCACCTATTCTATTTAACCGTTGGTTTCCTTATTCCATAATTCTCTATTTCTCTCTTTCTCTGTCTCTCATTTTTCTCAACTATTTTTTATAGTTGTCTTGTATATTTGCCGAGTCATTTACTTTCCTCATTTCATTATTTCCTTATATTTCCCCATTCCTTACTTGATCTGCGTTTTCTACTTTCTTTCATTCACCCATTTCTTTCCTTTTTCCGAATTCGTTTCCGGCCTCTATTCTCACTTCCTATCGCATTTAATTCTTCCCATTTTCCTTACTCTTCTACATCTTCTTCTTTGCTGTGCTCTCCCGTATTCCTTTTTGGTGTATATTTTTTCTCCGTTCTTTGTCTGTGATCTTATTTCCTACTTACTGTTAATTTATTCTCTCCTCCTTCTTCTTCTATCTTTGTCTGTGCTGTCCTTTTATCCGAATTATTGTTATTTCCTTTCTCCCCCTTCTTCTTCTTCTTCTTCTTCTTCTTCTTCTTCTTCTTCTTCTTCTTCTTCTTCTTCTTCTTCTTCTTCTATCCTTTCTTGGTCTGTGAGTTAATTTCCTTTCTCCTCCTCCTTATTCTTCTCCATCTTGTTCCTCTTCTCTCCTTTCTTTGTCTGTTGTCTCCTTTCCTTCCTATTGTTAATTTCGTTTCGCCTCCTCCTTCTTCTCTTCTCGTATACACCTTCTCTCCTTTCTTTGTCTGTTGTTTCCTTTCCTTACTTATTGTTAATCTCCTTTCTCCCCCTCCTCCTCCTTCTTCTCCTCCATCTTGTTCATCTTCTCTCCTTTCTTAGTCTATCCTTTTCTTTTCCTACTTATTGTTAATTTCCTTTCTCCCCCTTCTTCTTCCTTTCTAGTATACATTTTCTCTCTTTTCTTTGTCTTTGCTCTCTTTTCTTACTTACTGTTATTTTCCTTTCTCCTCCTCCTCCTCCTCCTTCATCTCCATCTTGTTTATCTTCTTTCCTTTCTTTATTTGTGGTCTCCCTTCCTTCTTATCGTTAATTTCCTTTCTCCTCCTCCTCCTTCTTCTTCTTCTTCTTGTTCCTCTTCCCTCCTTTCTTTGTCTGCAGTCTCCTTTCCTTCTCATCGTTAATTTCCTTTCTCCTCCTCCTCCTCCTTCTCCATCTTGTTCATCTTCTTCTTCTTCTTCCCAAACCGGATTCGGTCCCTCTCCGGATGCTCCGAATTTACCATCTGCGACTATTGCAGACCGCAAGCACCAAAAGTTTCTTGTGCTTTGTCTTACACTCGGGAAGAAGAAGAAGAAGAAGAAGAAGAGAGAGAGAGAGAGAGAGAGAGAGAGAGAGAGAGAGAGAGAGAGAGAGAGAGAGAGAATGACCTTCAGACGTCGTAATCGGCAACTACTCAATAAAGTGTAATTTGAAGTCGCCTGTGCGCTCTCTCATTGAGCTAAATAATCTCATTATTACGAGGAGGAAATATTTCGCTTTATATATTATCCGGCGGCGGACAATCGAAAACTCCTTTGGAGGGAAGTCACGCACTGCAGTCGATGATCATAAGATATTAAACTGATACGTAAGGCTCTTACTCATATATATATATATATAAATATATATATATATATATATATATATATATATATATATATATATATATATATATATATATATATATATATATATATATATATATATATATATATATAAAATGTGTATGTGTATATCTATATCTGTCTATCTATGTATCTATCTATATATAATGTCGAATTCGTACATAAGGCTCCATGAGTCATACACCTTACACTACGTTCGTTCAATTCTTACTTAAGCAAAAAAAAAAAAAAACCAATACAATAGAATGGCAATGGACCTCTCTCTCTCTCTCTCTCTCTCTCTCTCTCTCTCTCTCTCTCTCTCTCTCTCTCTCTCTCTCTCTCTCTCCTTTTATTAAGAGAAGTCGATCCCTTATCTCAGGTAATGGCAGGGTTGGACCGAAATCTCCCTCTTGCATGGACTTCGCCGGAATTTTTTTTTTTTTTACGCCGACTATGATATAATAGTTTCCAATCCTCCATTATGGAGATGCCGACTCCTCCGTCTATATTAAGAGAGAGAGAGAGAGAGAGAGAGAGAGAGAGAGAGAGAGAGAGAGAGAGAGAGAGAGAGAGAATCCTTAAAGTCGTATCATACTTTGAACAGAACACAATGTAGAGTTTAGTCCATAGGCAGGGGGATGGGGGGATAGTGCCGTCAGTGCACCCCGTGAGGGGCACTGTAGGCATTGCTTAAGGTTCTTTGCAGCGTGCCTTCGGTCCCTAGCTGCGACCCCTTTCGTTCCTTTTACTGTACCTCCGTTCATATTCTCTTTCTTCCATCTTACTTTCCAGCCTCTCCTAACAATCGATTCATAGTGCAACTGCTTTGAGGTTTTCCTCTTGTTACGCCTTTCGAACCTTTTACTGTCAATTTCCGTTTCAGCGCTGAATGACCTTATTGTTCGCAGTGCTTGGCCTTTGGCCTAAATTCTATATTCAGTTCAGTTCAGCCAAGCGCTTGGACCTATGAGGTCATTCAACGCTGAAACGGAAATTGACAGTAAAAAGGTTTTGAAAGGTGTGACAAGAGGAAAACCTCGCAGATACACCATGAATCACTTGTTAGGAGAGGGTGGATAGTAAGATGGAAGAAAGAGAATATGAACGGAGGTACAGTGAAAGGAATCAAAGAGGCATTTTCTTCAGCAACTGGCATCCATCATCGTTACCCGGATGTTGTTGGCGTTTTCGGAAGAGTCGCCTTTCATCTTCTCGTCTTTTATCGCGGATGACTTTCTTCCAAAGGTAAAATGTCCGTAATAAACCCATCCCAAAGCGACTGGATTCCTTATTCGAGTGGCGGAGGATTCGTCCCCCTCCTTCCGCCCCACCCCTACAAAACTTGATGCTAAGGACGTCCAATAATAAAACCATCAGAATGCGATTGGATTCTCCCTTGCATGCCCGGGCGATACCACTTCACTTATGATAATGGGATGGTTTCTAATTCTCCTTTATGTGGATGACCCATTCCATGGCCTCCTCCTCCTCCTCCTCCTCCTCCTCCTCCTCCTCCTCCTCCTCCTCCTCCTTCTCCTCTTCTTCTTCTTCTTCTTCTTCTTCTTCTTCTTCTTCTTCTTCTTCTTCTTCTTCTTCTGTCAGCCATAGGCTTTGTGTCGGACTCTATTCCTCATTACCCCTAAAATGCAATCAATTTCAATCGGCCATTGAAGACACCAAGCTGCGAATTTCATCTGCTGTTCGTCCATTACCTGGGATTCTCTTGGGGATAAGATTTCTATTCGTTCTCTGCCGCCTCCCCACGGCCCGCCCTTCTCTCTCTCTCTCTCTCTCTCTCTCTCTCTCTCTCTCTCTCTCTCTCTCTCTCTCTCACACACAGAGACTATAACCTTTGCTGTGGTGGTGCCATCCTACAAAAACAATGATAAAATAATCTCGCTCTCTTTTTTTTTCTCCCTAGTCACTGCTGTATCCTTATGGGTCATATATTCGTAGTATACTGTATTTATTATTTATCAAAAATTACTAAATATATAAGTAAATAAACGCAAATTCATCGTGTCTAAAAGCGAGGCAAATGCAGCCCCTGTTCTCAATCAATCAATCTATGAATCGTTATTCATTCCATAAGAGAAATTTGCATGTCAGTTGATAAGCAAAAGTAGGAAATAAACTGACGTATCGTGCAATATGACATATTGGCTCTCTCTCTCTCTCGCTCTCGCTCTTCTCTCTCTCACCGAAATCAAGAATAAAAACACTTCATCTCAGGACTGGAGGACGAAATCAAATAATTTCTCTCTCTCTTTCACCGAAATCAAGAATAAAAACACTTCATCTCAGGACTGGAGGACGAAATCAAATAATTTCTCTCTCTCTTTCACCGAAATCAAGAATAAAAACACTTCATCTCAGGACTGGAGGACGAAATCAAATAATTTCTCTCTCTCTTTCACCGAAATCAAGAATAAAAACACCTCATGTCAGAACTGGAGGACGAAATCGAATATTCCCTCTCTCTCTCTCTCACCGAAATCAAGAATAAAAACAATTCATCTCAGAACAGGAGGACGAAATCGAATAATTTCTCTCTCTCTCTCTCTCTCTCTCTCTCTCTCTCTCTCTCTCTCTCTCTCTCTCTCTCTCTCACCGAAATCAAGAATAAAAACACCTCGTCACAGAACTGGAGGACGAAATCGAATAATTTCTCTCAATCTCTCTCTCTTTCTCTCTCACCGAAATCAAGAATAAAAACACCTCATCTCAGAACTGGAGGACGAAATCGAATATTCATTCTCTCTCTCTCTCTCTCTCTCACCGAAATCAAGAATAAAAACACCTCGTCGCAGAACTGGAGGACGAAATTGAATATTCTCTCTCTCTCTCTTTCTCTCTCTCTCTCACTCACTCACTTTTTACAGCCATAATAATAGAATACTTACCGACGTCCACCAGCCCCCTTAACTCTTCCCTCCCCCCTCAAACCCTTCCCCCACCAACCAACCCGTTTTGGACAGTACCCGTTTTTCTCCGTCTATAAAAATACAGCGGTTTTCGCTTAACAGGAATGACAGCTATATCATTGACTCTTGTGGGGGAAGAAAGGGCCTTGCCAATACTCGTCTATATGGTAATGGGGGTTAAGACGTCGTTGGAGAGTCTCTCTCTCTCTCTCTCTCTCTCTCTCTCTCTCTCTCTCTCTCTCTCTCTCTCTCTCTCTCTCTCTCTCTCTCTCTATTTACCACATGACTGCTTATCTCTTCATAAATGCAAATGCACACATAAATGATTATAATATGTGGTACCAAGATTATGTATCACTTCATGAATACGAAAATATGTAGAATTGTATTTTATGCGTGGTAACGTCGAAAGCAATATTATCCAGTTCTTTCTTTCTTCCTCACAAACACACAGACACACACAAACACACACACACACACACACACACACATATATATATATATATATATATATATATATATATATATATATATATATATATATATATATATATATAATGTAGGCATTCTCTTACAAGCATGCAATTACACATTAACACACACACGCATTACTTATATATAGAGTATATATTATATATATAATATATATTATACATATATATATATATATATATATATATATATATATATATATATATATATATATATATATATATATATATATATAAATATATATATATATATATATATATATATATATATATATATATATTTATATATATATAAGCATTCTCTTACAAGCCTTTATACCTTAAGAAAGGTACCCAAGGATATGTTAGCCTTCGGGTTGTTAGCAGGTACTGTTGGGATGAGGTTGCAAGTCTCACAGCATGTCCCATGCCTTGGATATTTTCATATAGATACACAAAATCTAACCATGACAGCTAAAGAGTATTCTAATACAGTATGAAATGAAAAAGAAAAAAAATAATGAAAATGTTCTGTGAGGAACCTGACGTGAGGCTTTGGCTAAACAAGTTAGCGTCGTGGCATGCCACTCAGATGCCGCGAGTTCGCGCCTCCCCCAGGGCGATGAAAAATCACAGGCTCTGTATTATGATCAGTTACTTCTGCAGTGTGGGGGTCTGCGGTGGGAGGTTGAAACCAACATTCTCTGGAAGCTTGAATTTCAAGTCAGTGGCCCCTTTGGTGTGCTTGTTCCACGTGTTTTCATCTACTGAAATAATAAAAGTGATAAATAATTAAGATTGAAAATGCTCTGGGTGTTTCTTTGTAAGTCTGGTCATGGGTCACAATGAATCCTTCATTTCAAAAACTAAAAAAAAATAAAAAAATGCGAGAAAACTGACAGAATTTGAGGCTACTGTTTCTACAAATGAAATCTGCTTAGAATAGACATGAACAATTACATGCTCCTGAGCTAAAAAAAAAAAAAAAAAAAAATAGTAAAACTTTGCCAAAGTTTCTTCGGCGCAATCGAGTTTCCTGTACAGCGTATAATGCTGCATGAAACTCTCAGCCACGGCCCGGTGGTGGCCTGTGTTGTTGGCACCTGTAGCGGTGCCAGATGCACGATCAAGGCTAACTTTAACCCTAAATAAAATAAAAACTATTGAGGCTAGAGGGCTGCAATTTGGTAAGTTTGATGATAGGAGGGTGGATGATCAAAATACCAATTTGCAGCCCTATAGACTAGGTAGTTTTTAAGATCTGAGGGCGGACAGATAAAGGGCGGACGGACAGACAAAGCCGTCACAATAGTTTTCTTTTATAGAAAACTAAAAAAAAACTTGGTTTGAAATATTACAGGAAGGTCTCCTGTATTTGAAGTGCTCAGTTCTCTACGTAGTATTCCACTTTATTTTCTTTTTTAGCTATTTCTCGAAATAATGTGGTTCGGATTCCACAATAAGCTGTAGGTCCCGTTGCTAGGTAACCAATTGGTTATTAGTCACGTAAAATAAGTCTAATCCTTCGGGCCAGCCCTCTCTAGGAGAGCCGTTAATCAGCTCAGTGATTTGGTAAAACTAATATATACTTACTTATCCGGAAGAGCTAATTAAGATACTGGCAAGCAACGACTTACCCACAAAAAAATCTGCACAGCCAAAATTAGGACATTCCAACAATGACACTATATGAGGCATTTATCAAATTCCTGCCAGGCTTTGGAACTCCCTTACTGATTCTGTAATCCAAGACCTTGCATTGGGTCTGGGCTAGACAAAGGTATTGAAACGTCAGAGTCATGCTCTATACATAAATACACATGAATCTAGCAAAGGAAAATTAACAAAAGCAAATGAATTCTGCCAGAAAGAGAAAGGTAAACAGTAACAGCTGACTCCAACAGAGAGAGAGAGAGAGAGAGAGAGAGAGAGAGAGAGAGAGAGAGAGAGAGAGAGAGAGAGAGAGAGAGAGAGAATTAGGGTCCAAAAAGAGACGAGAAATTGATTCTCCCTTCGTTAAGTACACAGTCACACGATTGCATGTCAACGTCTCCAAAAAGTAAATGGC
>NC_089788.1:7745501-7750501 GCF_040412425.1 Macrobrachium rosenbergii | reverse complement strand
TAGCCTCAGTAGTTTTTATTTTATCTATGGTCAAAGTTAACCATAATCATGCTTCTGGCAACGATATATGATAGGCCACCACCGGGCCGTGATTAAAGTTTCATGGGCCGCAGCTCATACAGCATTATACCGAGACCACCGAAAGATAGATCTATTTTCGGTGGCCTTGACAGTACGCCGTAGCGGCTGTACAGAAAACTCGATTGCGCTGAAGAAACGAGTTACATATTCTCTCTCTTTCTCTCTCTCTCTCTATTTATCTACTTCAACAGCGCCGTTGTTGAAGTAAAGAAATGAGAGAGAGAGAGAGAGAGAGAGAGAGAGAGAGAGAGAGAGAGAGAGATTTCTTGACTTCAACCGCGCCGTTGTCAAACACTCGCTGCATCATTATTCTCCCGGTCAATCAAACGTAATTGTCGCCAAACGCGATGTTCGAGTCAATTTCGCCCATCCATCAGTCTCATGCTGCGTGCGCATGCGCGCAGGCATGCACGAAATGATAAACAATCCATAATGGAAGCTTACAGAGTTTCATCAGTGATCGTCCTTGACGCAGTCGATTATAAAAGATGCGGGAAATTAAATATTAACTGAAATACACGGGGCTATGACTCAATCATCAATATCAGTACTGTATGTATGTGTGTATATGTATATGTATATATATGTGTATATATATGTATACATATATGTTTATAATATATATTATATATATGCATAAAATATATATATATATATATATATATATATATATATATATATATATATATATATATATATACATACAGTATAGCCATCTATTTACCTATCTATATATAAAGATATATATGTAATTATATATACATTTATATAAACACATATAAATTTAACACGTACAAAGCGTGACATTTTCATACTATCAAAAACTAGCAGACAAAAATCACCTTTTATCGAAATCACTATATTTAGGAAACAATTTACACCGAATTCTAACTGATATAAGCGCACCTTATCAATTACAATTCCCCTTGAGAGTAAGTTATTCCCAAGGTGCAATGAATTCGACATTAAGTAACATCTGTGGCTCAACACTAGTGAATCTATATAATTCCGAGTATGAAAATGAACACATTTCCTTCTCTGAAGCTGCTTCCGTTTATTCACCAGGAACTGCGTCCATTACCAGAAGCAGCCATTTTCGACCTGTCAGTTTCTCCGCGGAGACCGCTGACGAACAATACCAACCGTCAGGTGACAAATTCGTAGCCGCAACTGATACTTAGCCGCCATTTGTCCCCGAGACGTCATTTCCGGCTTGGCGCCCAGGAGCCTCCGGGCAGCCATTCGTTTTCTGGCGCCGAATTTTCCGGTTAATGCGAATTATTTGTCGCGTCAACTGGTTGCACATATTTCATCCGTCGCGAGTTGTCTTTTAACTCTTGTCGGTACTTTCTCTCTCTCTCTCTCTCTCTCTCTCTCTCTCTCTCTCTCTCTCTCTCTCTCTCTCTAAGTAAATTGCAGAGGAACTTCTCTCTCTTTCTCTGATACCGCGAGTGAATTTCTCACTTTCCTTTCTGATTATCATAGAAGGAAATCTTAATCTCTCTTGGAAACTATATCAGAACTACTCTCTCTCTCTCTCTCTCTCTCTCTCTCTCTCTCTCTCTCTCTCTCTCTCTCTCTCTCTCTCTCTCGAAGTAAACTGCAGAGGAACTTCTCTCTCTTTCTCTGATACTGCGAGTGAATTTCTCACTTTCCTTTCAGATTATCACAGAAGGAAACCTTAATCTCTCTTGGAAACTATATTAGAACTGCTCCCCTCTCTCTCTCTCTTTCTCTCTCTCTCTCTCTCTCTCTCTCTCTCTCTCTCTCTCTTGCTCTTGCTATCCTGTTAGGAAATTGCAGAAGAAAAATGACTTAATGCTGGAGGGGGGAAAATAACAGGCCCGGGTGTCACGTATCCGGTTCGAGCACAACATGTAATATCAGGCAATAACGTTTTCATTATTGTGATTCTCCCGTCGGGACAGGCTTTCTCATCTTTCCAGCATTCGTGCATACACGTCATAAATAAATTACTGGGGAGGGGGTGCGAAGGAAGGGGTGCCAAGGTGGAGGAGGAGGAGGGGGGAAAGGTAAGTGGATTCCGGATTCCGCTGAATGCACACTAATACTTCGAAGCTAATATACTCATTAAAAGGCGAGTATGATGAATCCAGCCGTTGAGAGGCATGAGAGAAGGGGGAGGCCTGTGGTGGGGTAAGGGGTCAGGGGGAGAGGAGGGAGATAGTAAGAAGAGGAGGGGTGTGTAGGAGAATCAACTTAATGATAAGATCATAATTGAGAGAGTGTAAGAAAAAACAGGTCGGGAGACACCTTTACGGAACCCCCGAACCACCGACCCCAGTCTTCCTCCCATGGGGCCTTCTTCGTCGACGGCCGGCTACCCCTATCCCCTGTCCCCCTCCCCAGCTCCCTTCTCCCCTGCGGGACCAACCCCCGTCCACCCACCCACACGCTCCACTCCATCCCGAAAACATGACGAGAGGTCATAGGTTCTGGGAAATATCTGCGGAGGAGGCGATTACAGGTGACAAGGGAGGAAATGAATGACGAAACAAGAGGATCTAAAACCCTTGTTATCGGGACACTCGGCGAATTCAATTAGATCCAGCGAGGTTGACTCATGTTTGCCTTATTGTTGTCAGAGCGTCTATAATGGCCGGGCCTCGTACATGACATGATAATACCAGCCGGCCGGCCGAGGGAGAGCCAGGCAGGTGATTATTTCGGCGTCCGGACAAATTGTCTTCGGCCTCGCGACACTTCTGCGCTTCGGCCGTCCGTTCGGAGCTCGTAACCGGATGCCATTCGTCGGGGCAGTTCGTTTCTCGCGGCCAAACGCCGACGGAAACCCCCTATCCCCCGTCAATCGGGCGATTCGCCGCCGCAGCCGAAATAAAACGCCGCGAATTTGGCCGGCTCGTTGGGGCCGGCCTCAACGTGTGTGGTCCACGGTTTTTGTTGCAAGGAATCATGCAGCTTGTTGAGCCCCACGCCATTACATTATCAGGGCGTCCCACACGTTTTCGACCGGCTCTCACAAATGGATCGTCCGGAACGACTCTTTGGAGGCGCCTCTTCTCGTCCACGCTCGCGGAAGTCGGCCTTCCTCAACATCACTCGTGCGGGGAGGAGGAGGAGGAGGAGGAGGAGGGGAAAGTCCTTCTGAAAAAGCAACTCCACAACCGAAGATACCAAGGGCTTCCCCATCGCCGAAGAGTCCCTTTTATAACCTAATAACAGCAGCCGTCACAACCGCAAACAACGACAACAACAACAGCAACGAGGAGAGTCCGCTGAACGATGCCTTTCGGCGGAGCGAGCGAAAAGAGCCGCCGACGGCCCTCTGCGGCGTGGCTGTCTATCGGGAGAATGGATCACCAGAGAACCACTCAGTCTTGTCGTAACTAGCTTGCTTCGCCCTCCCCCTCATTCCCCAACCCCCTCCTCCATCCCCAACCCCCTCATTCCCCAGCCCAGCAATCCCCAGCCATGGCATTAACCATCAAGAACTCCATCATACCCTCTGCTCCTCTCTTGCTCTACCTAAGTACTGGGGAGGGACACCACCACTAGCGTATTCTCAGATGAAATTATTAGAGGCCATTTAAAGTATGTAGCTAACAAGAACGAGAGAGAGAGAGAGAGAGAGAGAGAGAGAGAGAGAGAGAGAGAGAGAGAGAGAGAGAGAGAGATGACTTAATGATGTATATGCTCTCAACATTTTCCAATTTCTTTGGAGTGGTTACTTTGCATATTCTATACACTCAATCACCAGCTTATGAATAGCAAAAGACGATACTGAGAGAGAGAGAGAGAGAGAGAGAGAGAGAGAGAGAGAGAGAGAGAGAGAGAGAGAGAACAAATTGTAAAAAATAACAACCCTTCAGATACCTATGCATATTTTCCAAAATTAATCCAGGCTTATACATTTCACGAATACTTTAATTCAATCAAATGAGTTTTATGATCTGGCGTCACAACAACTCCTGGTCATTACTGAGGCAACAACAAGTCTGTCATCTTTCGTCAGCAATGGGATTCCTGGCTGCAATCGATTACCAAATCCTCTAGGTTCTCATATCTTTGTAATGATGACATATGGATCATTTGACAATTTTCCTAATTACTATTACATAATGGCATGAGAGAGAGAGAGAGAGACAGAGAGAGAGAGAGAGAGAGAGAGAGAAATTATTGTTGCCATAGCAACGTTCATATAAAAAGGCATTTAGAATGAATATCAAGTTGTTAGGTGTGTGTGTGTGTGTGTGTGTGTGTGTGAGAGAGAGAGAGAGAGAGAGAGAGAGAGAGAGAGAGAGAGAGAGAGAGAGAGAGAGAGAGAGAGAGAGAGAGATAATTGTTGCTATGACAATGTTCATATAAAAGGCACTTAGAATGAATGTCAAGTTGTTAGTTTTGAGAGAGAGAGAGAGAGAGAGAGTTTGCTGAGAATACTTACATCAGATGATATCTTGTAAAGATTTGTGTGTGTGTGTGAGAGAGAGAGAGAGAGAGAGAGAGAGAGAGAGAGAGAGAGAGAGAGAGAGAGAGAGAGAGAGAGAGAGAGAGAGAGATTAAAGTTTGCTGAGAATATTTACATCAGATGATATCTTGTAAAGAATTGTGTGTGTGTGTGTGTGTGAGAGAGAGAGAGAGAGAGAGAGAGAGAGAGAGAGAGAGAGAGAGAGAGAGAGAGAGAGAGAGCAATTCTCCAACCTTCCTTCCTTCCATCTACTTCCTCCAGCCGTGTTATTTCCACCCCTTAAAAAACCCGGTCTCCCACATTTCCCCTGTTATTCCACACTTCCCTATTGCTATTAGACTCAATTTATCGAACCCTTTCCCTTGCCCCCCCTTTACACACACCCCCTTTAACCCTCTCCATTTTAACCCGTTTCATCAAGTATTTTTTTTATTATTTCCTTCCTTTTCTCTCATTCGTTTATTGAAGGATG
>NC_089788.1:7710501-7738001 GCF_040412425.1 Macrobrachium rosenbergii | reverse complement strand
AAGGTGTAACAGGAGGAAAACCTCTCAGTTGCACCATGAATCAATTGTAAGGAGAGGGTGGAAAGGAAGATGGAAGAAAGAGAATATGAAAGGAGGTACAGTAAAAGGAACGAAAGGGGTTGCAGGTATGGGCCGTAGGCACGCTGCAAGGAACCTTAAGTAATGCCTACAGTGCACCGCATGAGGTGCACTGACGGCGCTACCCCCCTACGGGGATCTATCGTTAGGGATGAAGCTCTTACAGTTGATAATTCCCTTTGGTGTAAGTTATTCCCAAGGTATAGTGAATTCGATACTAATCGATATTTGCAGGTTTAACAATTGTGAATATATAATACAAAAATTCACACACTCATACACGCACTTACATCAAGTGTTCAACTACGGGTCCCAGCAAGTATTTTGGGGAGAGGCTGCGAGTTCTTATATCTTTTTCGACCGTGGGTGAAAACTGTTAAAGTCAACTAATTATCAGGTACTTAATTAACTATTAGGTCAGCAGAAGTGGTTTAAACGGCACCTGCCTAAATTCTTCCGATTTTTTTCGGAAACCGAGCCCGGGTCCTCTGGCCATTGAAATAAAACACTTGATGCATGCAATGTCATACGTCATCAATCATTCTGTGCTTTCATTCTGTACAGCCGCTTTTGTAGAAACGATTCGGACAAAATACAGTAAATACGAATCTTTACCCGGATGTGGACTCGAAGTTACTTTATAGAATTTGCTATAGGCTACCGGATTTTTTAATAGGATTCTACCATATTCCAAAGTGTGCAATACACAGTTCAGTCTGCGTTTCGCACACTTGTCTGATTTGGATAGTAGCTGAGCAAACAATAAAAGAATTTGGGAAAAAGATCTGTTATAAAGTCAAAATCCACGAAGGAAAGAGAAACACTGGAGTGCTGCGAGGCCTTTCGACTGTCTGTCGTCCTTTACTTAGCAGACAGTCGAAAGGCCTCGCAGCAGTCGTGTTTCTCTTTCCTATGTAGATTTTGTCTTTATTTATATATTCATCACGTCCCATATTTTCGGGATTCAGTTTTACACACACACACACACACACATATATATATATTATATACATATATATGTATATACATATATTATATATATATATATATATATATATATATATATATATATATATATATATATATATATATATATATATATATATATACATACACACACACACAGTAAAAACCATAAAACCAGAAAGCAACGAACAAAAAGGAGACGACACGACAAAAACAGTCATCACCCATTCCTGAGGACTTAATTAGTACAGCACTTAATTAGGATAAGTAATGAGGCAATACCTGTCAAATCCGCCGGCGTTGATTGCGTTGACAAGTCTCGCACGTATACGTGCGTACGCACATGACTGAATCTCACTAAGAGGAGAGAGAGAGAGAGAGAGAGAGAGAGAGAGAGAGAGAGATGGGATCGTTCCTAATCATCGCCAATTAGCTCTCTAATTAAAACACGTGTCGCAATCATGCCCCTGAGTGACAGGAAGCAACGCCGAGACACGAACTTGCCACCTCCTGTGCCCTCTCCCGATGGCCCAGACCATGCCCCACAGACGCTCGGAAAATCTCGCTGCAAATGCGTGCTGCTAATGAGGGTTTAGTCGTTATTCGTCCTCTTATTAAACTGAATAAAGAATTGAGGCCAAAGGCCTAGCACTGGGACCTATGAGGTCATTCAGCGCTGAAACGGAAATTGACAGTAAAAGGTTTGAAAGGCGTAACAGGAGGAAAACCTCGCAGTCGCACTATGTGAATCAATTGTTAGGAGAGGGTGGAAAGTAGGATGGAAGAAAGAGAATATGAAAGGAGGTACAGTAAAAGGAACGTAAAGGGGTTGCAGCTAGGGGCCGAAGGCACGCTGCAAAAAAACCTAAAGTAATGCCAACAGTGCACCGGATGAGGTGCACTGACGGCGCTACCGCCTACGGGGTTCGTCCGCGTATTTATATATCTTCAAAAAGCAGATATATATTTGCATTAAACTGATCTATTTTCTTCTAGAACTACCAGGAATTTCCTATAAAATTTATTAACTGCCCTTGAAAATTATTCTCATTGCCTATAACTTCTCAAAAATGCATAAATTTGACATAAGATCCGAGATATGTTTTTTTTTCTATTACGGCTCATAAAAACAATTTCAACTCTCCAGATCAATTTACATGAATTCTATAAACTACTAAAACTTACGTATTTACCTTAAAAACCTTGCGCATATTAATAAGATTTAATAGGAATATATGCAAGGTTTTTAAGGTAAATACGTAAGGTTTAGTTTATAGAATTCCTGTAAACTGATCTGGAGAGTTAAAATCATTTTTATGAGGCGTAATAGGAATAAAAAAAAATCATGTCTTGGACCTTATTTCAAATTTATGCATTTTTGAGAAGTTATAGGTATTGAGAATAGTTTTCAAAAGCAGTTAATAAAATTTATAGGAAATTTATGGTAGCTCTAGAAGAAAATAGATCAATTTAATGCAAACATATATCTGCTTTTTGATGATTACAAATAAGAGGACGAATAACGATTAAACCCTCATTACCAGCACGCATTTGCAGCGAGATTTTCCGAGCGTCTGTGGGGCATGGTCTGGGGCATCGGGAGAGGGCACAGGAGGTGGCGAGTTCGTGTCTCGACGTTACTTCCTATCACTCAGGGGCATGATTGCGACACGTGTTTTAATTTTATTATTTTCTCTAATAATAAGAATTTACCCAAAAACTGTCTGTTCCTCCTATTATATAAATGCCATTATTATATTCTCTTTATTTCGTTAATCTGCTACTTTTATTTTCTGTTATTTCGTGTACATTGAATTCCCTTGCCAATTCAACTTCATTTCTTTTCATTTCACGTTCTGGAAATGACCGACAATTTCCTCAACTTATGACAAACAAATATTTGATAATTACAGCATATCAGAATGTAAGCATTTCTCATAAGGTTTATGCTATACTCTTACAAATCTTACAGTGTCTATTCTGGAAAGGAAATTGAACAGGTGTCCATATTAGATGGATGGATTATGAAATTTAGGGACAAGTCCAAGCAATGGGACCTATTTTGGTCATTCAGCGCCGTAGCGGAATGAAATAAATAACTTAATGATTAATGAAATGTAAATGAAGGTAACGATAACTCCCTTAAAGTAAAAACCATATTTCATAAAAAAAAAATTATATATATATACACATATATATAGTTATTTGTATTGTAATTTTTTATTGGTATCAATTTTTTTTATTTATTTTATTTTTTATATTTATTATGTATATATAGAATAAATATAAAAAAATAAAATAAAAAATTGATACAAATAAAATATTACAATAAAAATAACCATTTTTAACTTCATAAAAAGAAATAAAATCTGATTCTGTAATCACTGATAAGGTAGTAGGGTCCTTATTGTTTACTACAAAAATCCAGAGTAATACGAACCGTCTTTTATATGTAAAAGTTGGCGAATTATCTGAAAGAAGAGCTAAGGAAGACGAAGTTATTGAAGAAAACCTCGGCAATGTGTTACAATTATTGCTCTTGTCGTCGTTGTTAGAAATTTAAACATTACTGTTTCAGTTGCCGATGCTAGAATGAACTTTATCACCCTTATCATCATCAGCAGCATCATCATTATTATCAGTATGAAGTGCAGGAAATTGGTGGTAGTAGTAGTAGTAGTAGTATGAAAATAACCATTTTCTAAATCACACGCATTACAACTGTCATTTTTGCAACTTTATCTTCAAGCAAGAATGACCTATTCTGCCCTAAAATGGAAAACTGCAGTGTCTGCAATCTTGTCGAAACTGAGATATGCCACCTATTGGTCCCGTGGAACACTAAAACACAAGTTACTGCAGTTTCAGAATGATTCTTCAGTGCTTTATTTTGGAGGGTCCCATTTGCAGTATCTGCAAAATCAGCAGTAAGGCGAGAGTATCTACCATTTTCCTCACTTTTGTATTTTTGCAAATTACTGCAGTCTTCCATTTTAGGGCAGTATTGTGCTTCAATTCTCAGGTAATGAGCAAGAATTTAGTGTTCGTTTGTATGCTATGTTGAATGGGGGGGGGGAGGGAATGTCGTTTACAAGGATACGAGGAGGGGGCAGTTGTCTGCAGGACAAATCTCCTTACGTGAAAAAAAGAACACTTTTCAGTCATCATAAAAAAACTTTTTAGCCATGATTAAAAACTTTTTAGCCACCATAAAAAAGTTTTTAGCCATCATAAAAAACTTTTTAGCCATAAAAAAACTTTTTAACCATAAAAAAACTTTTTAGCCATCATAAAAAAATTTTAACCATAATAAAAAACTTTTTAACCATCATGAAAAAACATTTTAGCCATCATAAAAAACTTTAGCCATCATAAAAAACATTTCAGCCACCATAAAAACTTTTTAGCCATCATAAATAATTTTTTAGCCATCATAAAAAGCTTTTAGCCATCATAATGAACTTTTTAGCAATCATAAATCATTTTTTAACCATCATAAAAAACTTTTTAGCCATCACAAACAAACTTTTTAGCAATCATAAAAAACTTTGTAGCCATCATAAAAAAACTTTTTAGTCACCATAAAAAAACTCTTTAGCCATCATAAAAAAAAGTTTTTAACCACCATAAAAAAAAACTTGCCCAAAAGCCCTTCATTAGGAAACCCGTGACTTCGCCTCGAACCAGTTACTAAAAAAGTCGAAAGCAAAAGAACAATCTCGACTGGATATATATTTCCGAGAAAAAAATATACACTATCAAAGAATTCTCTTTCCTTCGCTGTAATTGAATTTCAACGACCAATATGAAATATATATATATATACAAACACATTTTGGAATTTTATGAATTAATATATTCATAAATATTCTCTCTGCTTGAGATGACGAATTTCAGCGACCAGTATGAATATATTTCATTAAAAAATTTTTGAATCAATAAAATTCACAAATATTTTCTATGCTGGACATGACGAATTTCAACGACCAATATGAAATGTTTTATAAAAAAAAAAAATTATGAATGAATAAAATTCATAAATATTCTCTCAGCATGAGATGATGAATTTTAACGAATCAAATGAAATATACAAAAAAACAAAATTCATCGCAAACAAAATGAATAAAAATTCCGTTTTGGAGGGAAACAAAAATTTCAATGATTAAAATTAAATATCTATTAAATAACAGGATTCACAAGCAATATGAAACATTTTATTGAAAAATTCATAAGCATTGCCTCCTTGCTGGAGACGGCATATTTTCACAACTAATGTAAAAGTAGTCAATAGACCTTTTGTTTAATTTCTCTTTGGTAAAAGAGACGAATTTTAACGATTTATATAAAATATACATTTGAACCAAAATACAATAAAAATGATTTACACCTCAACGAAGGGATTTTTTCCCACTTTTCCTCTCTACTGGAGATGGATTTTAACGACTCTTAAAAAAAAAAGTAAAAAATGCGCCGGAGTTTCTTCGGCGCAAACGAGTTTTCTGTACAGCGTATAATCAAGGCCACCGAAAATAGATCTATCTTTCGGTGGTCTCGGCATAACGCTATATGAGCCGCGGCCCATGAAACTTAAACCACGGTCCTGTGGTGGCCTGTCCTATATCGTTGCCAGACGCACGATTATGGGTAGCATTAACCTTAAATAAAATGAAAACTGCTGAGGCTAGATGGCTGTAATTTGGTATGTTTGATGATTGGAGGGTGGATAATCAACATTCCAATTTGCAGCCCTCTAGCCTCGGTAGTTTTTAAGACCTGAGAGCGGACACGCCAAGCCGGCACAGCAGTTTTCTTTTACAGAAAACTAAAAACATTAAAATAAAAAAAAAAAAACGGAAGAACCAGGTAGGTGGGTGAACCTACGTTACCTAATTATTATTGCCATAAACTATCAAGATAAACCAGGATCATAAATAAATCTCAAAGATCTGAATATCTTTTTCCTCTTTAATATCTAAATCTTCCGTTATGTGTTTTATCATTTATTTGTTACTTTAAATGTTGCATCTTTTGTATTTCGCTATAAACTTCTTTCTTCTTCATGTTATTCTCTTTTTCATATGAAAGCATTCTGCTTTGGAGAAGGTTTTTTTTTCAATAATAATACCAATAATACCTAATCACAATAGTTTTTTGACAGTCATATAACCCTTTAAAGGTTTCTCTTTTTCTTTGTTCGCCCTCAGATCTTAAAAACTACTGAGGTAGAGGGCTGCGAATTGATAAGTTTATCATCCACCCTCCAATCATCACACGTACCAAATTGCAGCCATGTAGCCTCAGTAGTTTTTATTTTATTTAAGGTTAAAGTTAGCCATAATCGCGCTTCTGGCAACGATATAGGATAGGCCACCACAGGGCCGTGGTTAAAGTTTCATGAGCCGCGGCTCATACAGCATTATACCGAGACCACCGAAAGATAGATCTATTTTCGGTGGCGTTGATTATGAGCTGTAACTGCTGTACAGAAAACTCGATTGCGCCGAAGAAACTTCAGCGCATTTTTCTACTTGTTTCTTAATATCACGGTGTTTTTCTATGAAGTCACTACAACACTTTTATTCTAATAGAGGATTCTAATTTTCAATAGGCACCTGAAATGTTGCCCCACCAATTCACAAAAATAATCAGATATTAAGCTACAAAATACCATTCTCCGTAGGGAGGTAGTGCCGTCGGTGCATCTCATATGGTGCACTGTAAGCATTACTTAAGGTTCTTTGCAGCGTGCCTTCGGCCCCTAGCTGCAACCACTTTCGTTCCTTTTACTGTACCTCCGTTCATATTCTATTTCTTCCATCTGACTTTCCACCCTCTCCTAACAGTTGATTCATAGTGCAACTGCTTTGAGGTTTTCCTCCTGTTACACCTTTCAACCCTTTCACTGTCAATTTCCGTTGCAGCCATGAATGACCTCATTGGTCCCAGCGCTTGGCTTTTGCCTAAATCCTATATTCAATTCGATTAAATCCAAAATACTATTCAGATGCTTCAAAAACCAACTGATTAAATTCTTCGTATTCTCCTCCTTGTGTCTCCTCTGTGGTATTCTACTGTCTCAGTGACCCAGGTTCTTGTAACGCCACCCAAATTCTTAATCATCGACAGTGTACACCCTCCTGTCTCCCGATTTATTCAGCACATCTCTCTCTCTCTCTCTCTCTCTCTCTCTCTCTCTCTCTCTCTCTCTCTCTCTCATCGCTTCCTATACACCACTTTTTCTCTTGCAACACCGGTCTAGATTGTAAATCAATCATGAATCTTACTCACTCCCTTTCTCTAATATTATTCACATCATTTTTTTTTATTCTTGTAACGCAATTTTAAGATACAAATCAGTCATAAATCCTTCTCCACCCCCTCTCTCTCTCTCTCTCTCTCTCTCTCTCTCTCTCTCTCTCTCTCATTATTTTCCACTTAGCACTTTTACTATCTTCCTCTCTGAGAGCTCCAGTGGTATATGTTTATTATCTCTGTCTGTCTGTCTGTCTGTCTCATTGCAATGCCAGGTCATAATATAAATCAATGTTGAGTCTCTCAAATCCCCATGTCTCCGTTCTCTCTTCTCTCTTCTCTCTCTCTCTCTCTCTCTTTCTCTCTCTCTCTCTCTCTCTCTCTCTCTCTCTCTCTCTCTCTGCAACGCAAGGTTTAGAAATAAATCAATTATGAATCTCTCTCACTTCATCCCCAAACTCTCTCTCTCTCTCCTCTTTTTGAAATAAATCAGTCACGAATCTCTTTTCACCTCCATCCCCACCACTCTCTCTCTCTCTCTCTCTCTCTCTCTCTCTCTCTCTCTCTCTCTCTCTCTCTCTCTCTCCTCTCTCTCTTGCAACGCCAGGTTATAATATAAACCAATCATGAATCTCTTTCACTTCCATCCCACCACTCTCTCTCTCTCTCTCTCTCTCTCTTACAATGCCAGGTTATGATACAAATCAACCATGAATCTCTCTCACCTCTCTCTCTCTCTTTTGCAACGCCAGGTTATAATATAAATCAACCATGAATCTCTTTCACCTACTCTCTCTCTCTCTCTCTGTCTTGCAACGCAAGGTTATAATACAAATCAATCATGAAATCATGAATCTCTCTCACCTCCATCCCTCACCTCTCTCTCTCTCTCTCTTGCAACGCCAGGTTATGATATAAATCAATCATGAATCTCTTTCACTTCCATCCCACTACTCTCTCTCTCTCTCTCTCTCTCTCTCTCTCCTCTTGCAACGCAAGGTTATAATATATATCAATTGCGAATCTCTTTCACCTCCATTTCTCTCTCTCTCCTCTTGCAACGCAAGGTTATAATATAAATCAATTACGAATCTCTTTCACCTCCATCTCTCTCTCTCTCTCTCTCTCTCTCTCTCTCTCTCTCTCTTACACACACCTGTTCGTGCAAAAAAACCGGACCTATTAGAGAGAGCAGGTGGCGAATTTGTTCACCTGAAGGTGATGCTCCCAACGCTCTAATTACTGTCATCGGGGAGACGTCGCCGTGATGACAGTGGTGATGAAGATAATGGCTGGAGAAGCGAGGAAGAAAAAGGTGACAAAATGCAATGATGGAGGTGGATGGAAGGTTCGACGAATGTGGGGCATGGAGAAGAGGAAGAAATAATGGTTGGAGAAGCGACAAAATGCAATGATGGAGGTGGATGGAAGGTTAGATGAGTGTGGGACATGGAGAAGAGGAAGAAATAATGGCTGGAGAAGCGACGAAGGAAAAGGTGACAAAATGCAATGATGGAGGTGGATGGAAGGTTCGACGAATGTGGGGCATGGAGAAGAGGAAGAAATAATGGTTGGAGGAGCGCTGAAGGAAAAGGTGACAAAATGCAATGATGGAGGTGGATGGAAGGTTAGATGAGTGTGGGACATGGAGAAGAGGAAGAACTGTGGTGGATGGAGTAATTAATAAAGATTGGGGATGGAATAACTGATACTGATTTTTTAAATACCCTGAATGGATGGGAATAAATGTGGCGTTAAAAGTAAAAGAAATAGGGGGTGAAATAATAAATAAATGTGCTGCAAAAAGTAAAAAAAAAAAAAAAAAAAAAAATTGGGGTGAAAGAATGAGTAAATGTGGTGTAAAATGTAATACGAATTATAGCTGAAAGAATTAATGAATTCACTGAATGGCAGGATGAATAACCACGGCGGGTTGAGAGATGAGTATCTTTGGTGGATGGTAAGATGAATATGTTTGGTGAATGAAGTAGTTAAAAAAAACTGTGAATGAAAGGTCAAATATGTTGAAGATGTCAAATGGACAGATGAATAAATTTAATGAATAAGAAAAAATCGGCTAAAATATATAACATTCCTGTGAATAAAAAAAGTTAATAGAAATGGCCAATGATAAAGTAAGAGGGGGGAAATGATGTAAGCTTCAACGTATAAATGAAATGGATGAAAAATGAATAACTGTGATAAATAAAAATACGAAAGAATATACACAGGAAGAACAGATGAACATCTGTAGTGGACATTCTGATGAGCAATCTCCGGTGAAATGTCTATTGGGGAAGGAAATGTTAGTTAATGAATCCTGTGGCTAAAAAAAGATGAATAAATATTAATGGAAAGATGGGTAAATGGAAAGATGAACTAATATGATGAATATTACAAAAAGAAAGACGAATAAACACCAGTGGTTAGAAAATTCAATGAATAAAGCGGAAGATGAATGGAATAAGAAAATCCTCGGGGCTTTAACACATAAATAAGGATAATTTAAAGAAATCTGGTCAGTAACAGGATGAATAAATAAAGGTTAATGGAAAAAAAATTAATAAGATTCTCCACAAAAGAAGAATAAACCCGTCATTACACCTCGTCTCGGGGTTGGTTCAAACCAGCTATCATTGTAACAGATAATCAAGGGACGTAGGTTGATATGTTTTCATGTAAAAACATGAAGGCGTTTAATATATACTTTATTCTAAAAAAAATAAAGATATATGATATGACGAGAGAGACAGAGGAAAAATGATTATTATCTGCATGTAATTATTTGCTAATAATCCTAGTAATCATGAGAGAGAGAGAGAGAGAGAGAGAGAGAGAGAGAGAGAGAGAGAGAGAGAGAGAGAGAGAGAGAGAGAAATTTGTTTTTATTTAATTCAATATATTGAGAAAAATGCAAAAGCTGGCAAAGAAAGTACACCAGAGAGAGAGAGAGAGAGAGAGAGAGAGAGAGAGAGAGAGAGAGAGAGAGAGAGAGAGAGAGAGAGAGAGAGAGTTTCCAAGCATGTATTGTAATAATTGACCAATACAAAGTCATAATAATCTCAGAGGAAGATACTTATTATATCTAGAGAGAGAGAGAGAGAGAGAGAGAGAGAGAGAGAGAGAGAGAGAGAGAGAGAATAAGAACGAGTTACCCAGCATGCATTGCAATTTTTGACCAATAATGCTAATAATCTCAGAGGAAGATACATACTTATTATATCCACAGAGAGAGAGAGAGAGAGAGAGAGAGAGAGAGAGAGAGAGAGAGAGAGAGAGAGAGAGAGAGAGAGAGAGAGAGAGAGAGAGAGAATTAAGAAAAGATAAGGACAAGTTACCAAGCATGTATTGCAATTATTGACAAATATAATCCCAATAATCTCGAAAGAAGATACATGCTTATTATATCTAGAAGAGAGAGAGAGAGAGAGAGAGAGAGAGAGAGAGAGAGAGAGAGAGAGAGAGAGAGAGAGAGAGAATAAGGACAAGCTATCCAGCATGCATTGCAGTTTTTGACGAATATAATCCTAATAATCTCGGAGAAAGATACATGCTTATTATATCTATAAACAGAAAGAGAGAGACAGACAGACAGACAGTCAGAGAGAGCGAGAGAGAGAGAGAGAGAGAGAGAGAGAGAGAGAGAGAGAGAGAGAGAGAGAGAAATAAGGATGAGTTACCAAACATGTATTGCAATTATTGACTAATATATAATTCTAATACTCTCAGAGAAGATACGTAATTATTATCTACAGAGAGAGAGAGAGAGAGAGAGAGAGAGAGAGAGAGAGAGAGAGAGAGAGAGAGAGAGAGAGAGAGAGAATTACGAAAAGATACTGTGGCCGTTTCGTAACGACTTACTAATAATCCTAATAATCTGGCCTGATGGTTAATTATTTTTAATAGCACCCAATCACCCACTTGCAACGAAAATTTCCAATTACACACTATTTGACACCTATTTCCCGCGACGTCAAATGGGGTGAGGTCTATCTCACAGCCTGTCGGTGAGAAGAACAATTAGCGATGAGAAAATGAGAAGTGGGAAGAAAATGAGATGTGGGAAGAAAATGAGTTATGGGAAGAAAGTGAGTTATGGGAAGAAAATGAGCTATTGGAAGAAAATAAGTTACTGGAAGAAAATGAGTTATTGGAACGAAATGAAATATGGGAAGAAAATGAGATATGGGAAAATAGTGAGTTATGGGAAGAAAATGAGTTATGGGAAGAAAATGAGTTATGGGAAGAAAATGAGATGTGGGAAGAAAATGAGTTTCAGGAAGAAAATGAGTTACAGGAAGAAAATGAGTTATGGGAAGAAAATGAGTTATGGGAAGAAAGTGAGTTATGAAAAATGAGTTATGGGAAGAAAATGAGTTATGGGAAGAAAATGAGATGTGGGAAGAAAATGAGTTACAGGAAGAAAATGAGTTATGGGAAGAAAATGAGTTATTGGAAGAAAATTAAATATGGGAAGCAAATGAGATATGGGAAGAAAATGAGTTAGTGAAAGAAAATGAGATATGGGAAAATAGTGAGTTACGTGAAGAAAATGAGTTATGGGAAGAAAATGAGTCATGGGAAGAAAATGAGTTATTGGAAGAAAATGAGATATGGGAAGCAAATGAGTCATGGGATGAAAATGAGTTGTTGGAAGGAAATGAGTATGGGGAGAAAATGAGATCTGGTAAGAAAATGAGTTATTGGCAAAAGATGAGTTAAGGGAAGAAGACATAGGCAATCTCCTTCCTTCCTCGAAGAGGTAATTACCTCTTAATAGAGTTTCGTAATGAAATAGCGCCTCTATCGGCAACAGCTCGTTATAATTTCACGGTATAATAATAATAATAATAATAATAATAATAATAATAATAATAATAATAATAATAATAATAATAACTCACAAGCTTTTATGATGAAAATAGATGAAACTTGTTTTTTCCCTGGTTCCATTCATTACTACTGCTACTACTGCTAATAATAATAATAATAATAATAATAATAATAATAATAATAATAATGAGTCAACACCCAAGTTAGCAATAATCGTGCTTCTGGCAACGATAAAGGCCAGGCCACCACCGGGCCGTGGTTAAAGTTTCATGGGCCGAGACCACCGAAAGACAGATCTACTTTCGGTGGCCTTGATTATACGCTGTAGCGGCTGTACAGGAAACTCGACTGCGCCGAAGAAACTTCGGAGCATTTTAAACTTGTTTTATAAAGACAACGATAATATTTGTACTAGTCCCACTAACGATAATTGAACTTGACTAAGCTACGATACCAGGACCAGCCTCGACTACAACCTACGATATCTGCAATAGTTCCGGCTGTGATATTCTGATAAGCACGACTACGATCCCTTTGACTTGCTGAGATCACGATCCCTCGATTAATCCAACCTACGATACCATAGATACGATTTCCGCATTGGTCCCGGCTACGATACCTGGACGCATCCCAACTCTGCAGACCTTGGCGTGGGCTGACCCTGGTAACGATACCAGAACGAGAAATAAAAATCCACTAAACCTATAAATGCAGTAAAGAGTTTCTGTGCATTCTACGATAACAACGCATTTAGAAAATGGTGGCAGGCATTCTCGACCTACCCAATCACAAATCACAAAAACACAAAATCAACACTACACGAATTACCCAACTAAATGAAAATTAAGAAGAAAATCTCCATGACTTGAAATTGCAGAATAAAGCACCCTATGCGCTTAAGAATATTTTCCTTTCATAACAATTACAAGAAACCAACCAATATCCAGTCTTCTTCTTCTTCTTCTTCTTCTTCTTCGTCATGGAAGGCAGAAGGCAATCACATCATACCAAGCAGACCACTAAACAACTTCCTGTTACAAATTAAAAGCTCTACACCTCTGCGCCCTGAACTATCAACGCAGAGCCGAATTCTCTGAGGTCTCCTTGAGGGAGAAATGATTTTATTTTGACAACTGGTGTCACAAGCAGAGACAGACACACCGATCTGAAGCCCTGTTGAATAAGTCACTTTAAGATGAATAGCAATCGTGTGGCAATAAAATTTGATAAGGGTGGACTTTGAAATAATGACAAAGAAAAGTGGGTATGGGGGGAATATTAATTATATTAATCCTCTCATACAGTTAAATAGACAGGTGTATTTGAGAGAGAGAGAGAGAGAGAGAGAGAGAGAGAGAGAGAGAGAGAGAGAGAGAGAGAGAGAGCACCATACAACTACAACAATCATGGAGGGAGCGTGTTCATAACCTTTCAGCTCGTTCCATATGAGTAATTTTCATCGGGGATAATAATAATAATAATAATGATAATAGTAGTAGTAGTAGTAGTAGTAGTAACTGCCAAGAAAGTTGACGCGCTGTTAATAATCCCGGGCTTTAGCACAATGCCTCTGCCACGTAAATCCCCAAGTTTTACAGAAAACACAGCAATCTGGCGCAAGCCAATGGATCATAAATGAGACCCGAAAACTATCATAGCAATTAGGCAAGTAAGCAAGTGATGATAATACTACAAGACAGAAGAATCACTGCTCACTAGATTCTCCTCCTTTTCCCAAGACCGCATGAGCATAAGGTATGAGGTCCACCTTCACGCCCGAATCTTCAAGGAGAAAATCGGCCTACAGGTGAAACCAACATCTCCCCAGACGCCCATTTGATCTCTCCCTCCCTCCCTCCCTCCCGCCCAGACGCCTCGCCGCCCATTAACCAAAATCTTTTTCAAAGGACCTGAACCTATTCCGCCGACCAATGGCGGAGAAGATGGCCCCCTATGCCCATGGGTATTTTATCGCGAGGATCAACAAATGGACACTGCGAGGGGCTCCCTAATGACGCTCTCGCTCGCCACCCCCCTCTAAACAGGCCGCCCATGAAGGCGCCCACATCGGCGATCCATCACACCGTGGGCGCCCCGGACCACACATGGGGCTGAGGTTACGATATCAAGGGGGTTACAAGAGACAAAGAACACGGAACTTCGACTACTTCTTCAGATGTTAATGAGACATTTGAGATGCTGGGAAAGGCGCGCGACGGTTGTTTTGCGGGGGGGGGGGGGTGCAGGGGTTGGAAAGGGGTTTTGGAAGAAGGGAGGAGGGGGTCAAAGAGCGAAATGGGGGTAAGTTAGAAATAGAATAATGGATGTTTTGGATTAAAATAAGTAGGAAGAATAATGGAAGAGCTAAAATTTGCAGAAAAAATAACTAATTTCAACATATGGCCATATACAAATACAGAATGCAGATACAAGGGAGAGAGTACAAAGTATAATTAGAATAAAGAGAGAGAGAGAGAGAGAGAGAGAGAGAGAGAGAGAGAGAGAGAGAGAGAGAGAGAGAGAAACTGTGGACTAAGATTGCAAATGCAAGGGAGAGAGTACAAAATATAATTAGAATAAAATAAGAGAGAGAGAGAGAGAGAGAGAGAGAGAGAGAGAGAGAGAGAGAGAGAGAAACTGTGGACCAAGATTGCACATACAAAAGAGTACAAAATATAATTAGAATAAATGAAGAGAGAGAGAGATAGAGAAAGAGAGAGAGAGAGAGAGAGAGAGACTGTGGACCAAGACTGCAGATACAAGGGAGAGAGTACAAAATTTAATTAGAATAAAGGAAGAGAGAGAGAAAGAGAGAGAGAGAGAGAAACTGTGGACCAATCCGGAGAAATTTTGGGCCAAAGAACTCCAGAAAAGAAAAAATTGGGAGGTAGTTAAAAAAAAAAAAAACATACGAAATAACACATTACACTAACTGGAAGGAAAATGGGCCTGAAAAATCGTGAAGCCAAGAAAAGACAAAGCTAAAAGTTACGGAAAATATCAACTGTGATGAAACTCGATGTCAGCGACGGTAAATGTTGAAAATATAAAAATATGAGAACCGGGGATAAGATAAACTATTAAGAAAAATGGGGTAGGAGCAAAAAGGAAAGGAGCACCTACGAGGATATGGGAAGGAAAATTGTCCTGAATGGCAACAAAGAATCAAGAGTAAATAAAAATAAAACAAGTAAACAATGAACCCGAGTGTCTTCGGCGCAATCGAGTTTTCTGTACAGCGTATAATGCTGTATGAAACTCTCGGCCGCGGTCCATGAAACTCAGCCACAGTCCGGTGATGGCCTGGTTGTCGGTACCTATATCGGTGCCAGCTGTACGATTATGGCTGAATTTAAGCTTAAATAAAATAAAAACGACTGAGGCTAGAGGGCTGCAATTTGGTATGTTTGATGACTGGAGAGTGGATGATCAACATACCAATTTGCAGCCCTCTAGCCTCAGTAGTTTTTAAGATCTGAGGGCGGACAGAAAAAGTGCGGACGGACAGACAAAGCCGGGACAACAGTTTTCTTTTTCAGAAAACTAAAAAAAAAAAAAGGAAAAGTGAAAATGAACGAAGGAGGAACCTATCAATGAACAGGCATTACGTCTAGATGATGATGGTGAATTTCCCATTACTACTTATAAGGGGGGGAGGGGGCCAAAGGCCGAATCTCATCTGGGTTTCAATATCCATTTTGGAAGCTTTGATGCCGAATTGGGAGCTTTCGATAACTACTCGGAACGTTTCCATTCACTTCACAGGGAGGATGGAGGAGGTGTATGGAGGGGGAGGGGGAAGAAGAAGAAGGAGGGGTCACACGAAGAAGGGAGAGGAGAAAGGACTGAAGGAAGAGGAAGAAGAAGGGGAAAGATTCGTTAATAGTTAGAGGTTTTCGATTTTGCAAGGTTCTGAGACCCACTGGCAAGGTTTTCGATAACTTGAAAATTTCGTGGTTTTCATATGAACCAAAAAGGTAAAAATTAATAAATAAACAAACAAATAAATAAATAAATAAATAAATAAATTAGTAAATAATTAAATAAATACATAAATAAATAAGAAATAGAAACAATAAGGGAAAATCAAAGAACAGAATGATTTACCAGTGATTTTGTTTTTAAATCTATTTAGACGTGTGCCATTATTTTTATATAAGAACCACGTAACCATCGACTTGCATGACGTAATATTAAGTAAAACCTTGCTAATGGTCGACAGCTCTCGAGATCATTCGTCGCAAATCCAATTCCTTAAAAAACAGTTATAGCAAGTAAAAAATGCGCCGAAGTTTCTTCGGCGCAACTGAATTTTCTGTACAGTCGCTACAACGTATAATCAAGGCCACCGAAAATAGATCTATCTTTCGGTGTCTCGGTATAATGCTGTATGAGCCGCGACCAAGAAACTTTAACCACGGCCCGGTGGTGGCCTATTCTATATCGTTGCCAGAAGCACGATTATGGCTAACTTGGAGCTTAAATAAAATAAAACCTACTGAGGCTAGAGGGCTGCAATTTGGTATGTTTGATGCATGAAGGGTGGATGATCAACATACCAATTTGCAGCCCTCTAGCCTCAGTAGTTCCTAAGATCTGAGGGCGGACAGAAAAAGTGCGGACGGACAGACAAAGACGGCACACTAGTTTTCTTTTACAGAAAACTAAAAACTATATCTAACCTATGTTGATCATCACAAGCATATTTTGCATAATTAAACAGTTTTTTTCTTTCGAGTCTAAGGCATCAAATGAAAAGTATTTCAGCTAGAAAAAAGTGAACCTATGAGACAATTATCAGAAGTGTCAGCAGAAATTTAAAACAAACGGCTGACAAAACTCTGGTTTGGTGGGTTGCATTGTATGGATCCTAGTGACCTAGAGTTTTAGGAAAGTATAACATACGGTCAGACATACATACACACACGTATATATATATATATATATATATATATATATATATATATATATATATATATATATATATATATACTGTATATATATATATATATATATATATATATATATATATATATATATATATATATATATATATATATATATATATATATATATATATATATATATATATATATATATATATATATATATACAAAACCACAATGTTTATGTATATATCTGATTTACATATATTATTATTATATGTATATATACATATATATATATATATATATATATATATATATATATATATATATATATATATATATATATATATATATATATATATACACACACACACAATTGTCCTTATCGAGGATCCTCCCAAGAATTTCCTCATAAAAAAAAAGGGAAAGACGATTCTCCCTCAAAATCCTTCCGGGAAACAACCGCTGATTCCCCGACTCGCTCGTTTCTTCCTATCTCCGTTATCAAGGAAACCCTCCCAAACCCAATTTTCCTTTCATTCACTCTTTATCTCTTCCGCTTCTCCCATCAACAATATGCATTCCATGACCGCCGAGTATTCTCTTCCCCCTACCCACCCCCCAACCCCTCTCCAGTGCCCATACTATCCCCCCTCCCCCCATCCTCATCTATTCCCCCATTCACTTCATTCTTCATGACATGGCGGTGTTCTGTCTCCCACGTTTCTTAAAAGATAAACATCATCGGGGGGAGGAGGGAGGAACGGGGATGGTGGGAGAAGGGGGGGATAGGAGAGGGGTGGGTGGGTGGGAGGGTTTGGTGTTAGGGGGTTGACATCGACTGAAAAATCACCAGAAAATGACTCGAGTTATTGGATGGTTTCACACACCTAAAAAAAAAGAAAAAAAAAAAACATTCACATAGGTTCGTAGTTAATCCTCCCGGTCGAGGACGTGGCGGTTTTGTGGTCGGGGAGGTTCGGGGAAGAGAAGACTCTCTCTCTCTCTCTCTCTCTCTCTCTCTCTCTCTCTCTCAATATATATATATATATATATATATATATATATATATATATATATATATATGTATACATATGTATATATTTTTTTCTGTATATGGATACGCAAATATATATTTATAGAATGAAAGAAAGGAAAATGATTCTCTCTCTCTCTCTCTCTCTCTCTCTCTCTCTCTCTCTCTATATATATATATATATATATATATATATATATATATATATATTATATATATATATATATATATATATATATATATATATATATATATATATATATATATTTATATATATATATAATGTATATATTTATATGTAAACATACATATATATTTTTTCTGTATACAGATACACAAATAAATGTATATGTATAGAAGAAAAGATAGGAAAATATGATTCATTCTCTCTCTCTCTCTCTTTGTATACGTACAGAACTATGTATATGTATATTTATAAATACGCAGTACACATTCTTGTGTATGTGTGTGTACGTGTAGGCTACTTCACAAATACACAAGCTGGATACTGGACACCTGTTGGTAAACTATTACACCGGAACTATAAAGTTTCTTAAGGACACGCTGGAGGAATGAAGTGTAATTTGCAAATTATCGGTTATAAAAAATCTGTATAATGATAAATAATTTTCTATGGAAAACACGCGATCGTTCTTCTCCTTCATCTGCCTCTTATTATTATTATTATTATTATTATTATTATTATTATTATTATTATTATTATTATTATTATTATTATTATTATTATTATCACTGCATATAAATACGCTGGTAAGTAGTGATGCGGTTACTTGAAAATTAAGTTACTTTAATAATAATAATAATAATAATAATAATAATAATAATAATAATAATAATACTTCCCTTTCATAAAATTTGAGAATAAATAACACTATTATCATTATATGCATGCAAATGCACATAAAAACTTACATACACACGCACACCGACATACATATATATATATATATATATATATATATATATATATATATATATATATATATATATATATATATATATATATATATATATATATATATATATATATATATATATATTTAATCTTCAACCGAGGGAACATTCATTCCTCATGAGGAAAAAGCCCAAGATGCATTTCCTATCCTTTACACATTAATCTTGCGGAACCATTAGAGGAAGCAGTGTGCGGTTCACGTCTCTCGGAGAAATTAGGAAATAAAATGTTTCAGGGAATTGACGCATTGCAATTTTGATCATCTGTCTGATTCCTGAAAATCTGGCTACAAACCAAGGACTGAGAAGCATTTACAGCCATCCTTACATCCTTATCCTTACAGTTCGTTCGGGTTGCCCCAGGTCCCTCAGTGTGAGGCACCTCTGATGTCTACCAGAGAATTGCTAATGCATCTTCCGGTATATTTTGCATCTTCCGGTATATTTTGCATCTTTCAATCTTGGATGGTCTGGGATGCAGCGCTTAAGGTAAAAAGGAGTTGGAGTGGTTGGACAGCAAGATGGAAGAAAAGGAGGGAGTTGGAGTGGTTGGACAGCAAGATGGAAGAAAGGGATTGGGAAAAGAGGTGAATAAAAGGTTAAAAAAGTTGATTCTTCTAAGGGCCGCAGGGACGGTGAAAAAAAAAAAAAAACTTCAGTAATGCCTAATACAGCCAGATGGAAGAAAGGGAGTGGAGTAGAGATAAATAAGAGGTTGAAAAGTTGACGCAGCTAAGGGCCGCAGGGACGCTAAAAAAAAAAAAAAAAAAAAAATTAGGGTGCGGTGCTCCCCCCAAAAATAGTAATGCCTAAAGTGCACCACATGAGGCGCACTGACGGCTCTACCCTTCTACGGGAGCGATTTTGACCCAGATTCGTAATTCTCCCATGTTCTTATGGGAGAATATGACCAATGTCACGAAATGTTTAAAAATGAACAGAGAGAGAGAGAGAGAGAGAGAGAGAGAGAGAGAGAGAGAGAGAGAGAGAGAGAGAGATAAGAGTAAAAGTAACAGAGGTAAAACTGCTAGCAAATAATCTATTAAGCAAACAAAGAGAAATGGAAGAAGTATTAAGTAAAGAACGTTATAGCTTGAGAGCATGGCGAATTAAATTAATATCAACATACCTTTAGTATACAATCACCAATGCAATGAAAACTGTAGTCTCTGGTTAGCAGGATGCGTAACATAGTGTTTCAAATCAACAGAACGACAGCGGCGAAACAAAGACCAGGTACCAGGATTTGAATTACTACAATAAAGAGTGTTGAAGCTAGTCGAACAAGATAGCTCTCGACGCTGGTCTGGGTGTGAATATCACAGCTCTAGGGAAAAGTCATTGCATCGCTTCTTGCAATTTTGCTTCAGAGAAAGATCCCAGGAGAGAAACAACATACTAAGAACAGTAGAACTTTTGAAAGTGTCGGATTCTGAAGCCCACAGACCTCTAGCTATCGAGGTTTATGAAATCCAGGAAACGGCTGAGAAGCTGTTCCATTATACTGATCTGTGACCTGAAAAATAGGTCAAGGTTAAAAAAAAAATTGTGGGAAACAATCATAATCTCCAAGCTATCTGCCATCCAAGAAGAAACTTGGAAGAAGTATGCTAGTAATATTGACAAAAAAAAAAAAATGCCACAAAAAATAATACCTTCTGGCATAGTCGAATGTCGAATAACAAGTCGAATAACAAGCATTTTGAGCTTTGCTAGAGCAATAAAAGTCCCATGCTGACCCAAAACCAACTTTTCTCTAGAAGCATTCCAACTGACATAATGTTGTGGATGCTACGATTCTTGCGAAGGTTGAAAACTCAGATAATTTTCTACCAAGATGTGTTTGGCGTTAAGCCTGCCGTCTTTCGCATAATGATTTCACCTTGCCTAAACGTGATAGATAATTAAAATTGAGGCAAATGCACATTAACAAATAAACATAACATAAAAAATCTCCCTTCATACACATCTATGCGTGATGGATTGCTTAGGTACGAAACTTAAGTGAAAATAATACCTTTCGCCTCCATTAATAAAAGTTGAGATGACAAGGTAAGGATGAAAAGTTAAGTGTCACAGGCACAATGATGGACATAAGTACAAATAGGCGGAAAATATCTAATCCACTGACTTGATTCGTATGGAACTAATAACAATAAAAATACAATGTGTATCCATACATTTTTTTTTTCCTGTGTTTAACGCTGATAGCCTAAGGGAATTAAACCTCACTTTTCTCCCACCATCAGAGTCTATGTAAGTAGAAAGGATAAATGTAACTTGGTCTGAGACCTTTAGGTTCTACCCACACTCATACTACCGTTTTTTTTAAAGTTAGGGTACATTATCAGTAGTAACAAAAACTCGGTAATTATAACAAGCATATATAATTACGAAAATATGAAATTCATAATACTCACACATAAAAACAACAATAATAATAATAATCTAAGGAAACAACAACGTAATAATTCAAGGAAAAAACAACACAGTAATTTACAGAAACAACAATTCAATAACTTTTATATCGACCAACATCAACAAGAAAATCAACTATAATCATAATGACCACAACCATGAAACGACAGAAAAAACAACATTCATAATTTAAGGAAACAACAATAATAATAATTCAAGGAAAGAACAACATAGTAATTTAAGGAAACAACAGTTCAATAACTTTTATAACGACAAACATCAACAAAAAAATCAACAACAATCATCAAGACCACAACCATGAAACGACAGAAAAAAAACAACAATAATCATAATTTACGGAAACAACAACGTAATAATTCAAAGGAAACAACAACGTAGTAATTTAAAGAAACAACAAATCAATAACTACTGTATCGACCAACATCAGCAAGAAAATCAACAACAATCATAATAACCACAAACATGAAACGCCAGAAAAAAAATTAAATAAAAAACGTAACCTAACCGTAGCCCAAACGCATCTTCCCTAAGGACCCTCACATTAATTCCTCTTCTCAAGTAAACCATAGGACTTCGAACAGGACAAGTGGCAAACTTCGTGCCCCTGCTCTACATTCCGACGCGGGAGGGGATGCCCTTGATGTATGGGGGAGAGAGAGAGAGGGGGGAGGGGAGGGAAGGGTAGGACGGGTGGTGGGTGAGGAAGGAGCGGTATAGGAAAATGGGGTGCGGTTGTGGGATACAAACTACCTATTAACGACCCTAATTATCTATCGAGTACAACCACAGGACACACGTCCTTAACGATTGTCTTCGTGTGTGGCGAGGACACAGGAGGCCTGACTCACTCTCTCTCTCTCTCTCTCTTGAAGACCCTTTCTGAATTCTTACAACTGTGTATTTACTGTGAATGCATTCATTATCTTTTGTATATATATATATATATATATATATATATATATATATATATATATATATGTGTATGTATATATATATATATATATATATATATATATATATATATATATATATATATATATATATATATATATATATATATATATATATATATATGACTTTTTATCACATCACCGTGATTCATATTCAATCAGTAAGCTACAAACGTCCTTTAATATCCAATTCGCTCTACCTCAGAAATAATATATTTTCATATATGTTACCGAAGGGGAATTTTTTAGTTGATAATAAATTCGTCGTCTCGTGGGCTCGAACCAGCGAAGACAAGAACTCAGGACTACAGTGGACGCATTTTAACCACATGGCCAGCATATATATACATATATATACATATATATATATATATACAAATATATATATATATATATATATATATATATATATATATATATATATATATATATATATATATATATATATATATATGATAAAAACAAATATATAATAAGAGTACTAAGTAACGAATTTGACTGACAAAAATATGAAATCTTTACTTTATGGAATATTATTTCAAATTCATCAATCTATTTCTATTGATACTGCAAACTTAGTTATACAAAGAACTGCTTGCTTTCACGTGAATACATGTGTACTACTGTAAATTCCTTTTCAACTGTATCTGTTCCGGTCTACTCACTGTTACTGTTATAATACCGTTATGATGCAAATTTTGATGAAGCTTCATTGTTGTACTTTATTGTATCTGCTTTTTTTTATGTAGCTGACATGAACAATATCACTGTTATAAGTAATATTATAAATTTTAATACTATCGAAAAGTATTACCTTATACAGCATACAACGACGTACTATATTTTACTTATATTTTCAAAAGGATACAGCAGTCTCTGATATCCATTTATGCACAGTACAGTATTTCCATCGCTTTTAAAGTTCCTTTCAATGCATTTATCTTGAATCGCTCTCCATAATGAACCCAATTTCCGCGCCGTTACGGCTAATATTGTATTATAAAAATCGCAATACTATCTCTGATTGTTTATAAATATTGTTTTATTTACTATTCTTTTATATATATGTATACATATAAATATGTATACACACACACACACACACACACATATATATATATATATATATATATATATATATATATATATATATATATATATATATATATATATATATATATATATATGGGCATTACGTTTTAGGCAAGCTCTCCTTGCAAGTTAACGGCCTTGTAAGATTGTATGATAAAAATGTTTACAAATAATTATAATAATAATAATAATAATAATAATAATAATAATAATAATAATACTAATAATAATAATAATTCACTGACTTACCTTGTTAATTTCAATTCTAACATTTACAACTGTTAGTTTATCTCTCTGCCTTTAATAAAAATAATAATAATAATAATAATAATAATAATAATAATAATAATAATAATAATAATAATAATAATTCCCTCACTTATCTTGTTAATTTCAAATCTAACCGTTTACCACTGTCAGTTTATCTCTTTGCCTTTAATAATAATAATAATAATAATAATAATAATAATAATAATAATAATAATAATAATAATAATAATAATAATAATTCCCTCACTTATCTTGTTACTTTCAATTCTAACCATTTACCACTGTCAGTTTATCTCTCTGCCTCAACCTGACTCCATTATCTCACTATCATCAACGTTACAGTGATGAGGAGATAATGATAACCATCTCAATAATCAGGGCCTCACAAACTCAACCCCCCTTCCCCCTCCTCCTCCCCTCCTCCCCGCCCCCACCTCCTTTTCTCCCAGGCAATTCTGCCCTAATATGGAAGACTGCAGTATGTGCAGAAATATAAAACTGAGAAAAATGGTAGATACTGCAGTTTTCCCCCGCCTTATTACTGATTTTGCAGATACTGCAAATGGGACCCCATAAATACTCGTGGAAAGCATTGAAGAATCATTCTGAAACTGCAGTAACTTGTGTATTTTATGTTTCACGAGCCCAATAGGTGGCATATCTCAATTTCGAAAATTTTGCAGATACTGCAGTTTTTCCTTGCCTTACTACTGATTTTGCAGATACTGCAAACAGGACTCTCTAAATAAAGCATTGAAGAATCATTCTGAAACTGCAGTAACTTGTGTATTAGTGTTTCACGAGCCCAATAGGTGGCATATCTCAGTTTCGAAAATTTTGCAGATACTGCAGTTTTCCATTTTAGGCCAGAATTGCAGCCTAGACACGAGACCTGTGGCAATAAAACGCTCTTTCTTCCGTCAACGGCACTGAGCTTCGTCGTCTGAACTTTCATCATTATGTTGTAATAGATATAAAATGAGGTTCGTCTGTCCGCTATTTCTGTTGCTCCGTCACGTTTGAGGCTATCGGCATCATTCAAAGTTTTAAATAATATGATCCGTCGGTCCGATACTTCTGATTGTTGTCATACTGGAGACCATCAACATTGCCATACATTTTTAATGAGATGAGGTCCGCTGATCCGCTATCTGTTTGTCCGTCATCTCTGAAACCGTCAACATTACCAAAAATTTTAAATGAGATGAGGTCCGCTGATCCGTTATCTGTTTGTGCGCCATTTTTGACACCATCAACATTACCATATATTTTTAATGAGTTGAAGTCAGCTGATCCGTTATCGGTTTGTCAATCTGTTCTGTTGGAGACCATCAACATCATCAACTGACATAAAAAAAAAAAAATTCTGTCCATACGTCAGTTCATCGGGAGACCATCAGCATCTTGAACTGACGTCAGCCAAAAAAAAAAAATCTGTCCGTTGTCAGTTCATCGGAGACCATCAGTACCTCCAGCTGACGTCAGCAAAAAAAAAAAAAGGAGATCCGTCGGTCCGCTGTTTCTGTCCGTCCGTCCGTCCGTCATCCCTTCTCATTATGAGCCGACGACTCTTGCTAAGTGAATTTTTTGCCTCCTTTCCTTTAACATCTGGGAAGACGCCTTTTGCAGGACTTCGCCGCCGCCGCCGCCGCCTTCTCCCGGCCGGGCCTTTCTTCCACCACCTCCAGGGCACCCCTGCCGCCCCTTTCAGCACCCCTGCCGGGCGGGCGTGTGGGCGAGGTTGAAGTCATGGCGCGAGCGGGTGGCGGAGAGGGCGAACGTTGGGCTGTTGTCGCCTGAAGGTGTTGGCTTGGTTGGTGGTCCGGGATATCAAGGCACGGAAGGGGACGCACTCGGGCTTTCCAGCAGAGAGAGAGAGAGAGAGAGAGAGAGAGAGAGAGAGAGAGAGAGAGAGAGAGAGAGAGAGAGAGAGAGAATTTCTTAGTTAAATATGGGGGTAAAGATGAAGTTTAGAATTAGAAGATTTTAAAAAATGGACTTGAAAATTTAGACTAGTGTTATAAAGAGAGAGAGAGAGAGAGAGAGAGAGAGAGAGAGAGAGAGAGAGAGAGAGAGAGAGAGAGAGAGAGAGTTAGTTTCTTAGTTAAATATGGGGGTAAAGATGAAGTTTAGACCAATTTGAAAAAGATTTTAAAAATGGACTTGAAAGTTTAGACTAGTAAGAGAGAGAGAGAGAGAGAGAGAGAGAGAGAGAGAGAGAGAGAGAGAGAGAGAGAGAGTTGAAATGAGTGATCTAAATACGCGAAGAGTGAGGGCTTAAAGCCAGTGAGCTATCTACATATTAAAAATGTCAGTATTGAGACAATTTTTGATAAGTGATTGTTCTCAGTAAATAAATACTAATAAATACTAATCAAGTTCCTCTTCCTACTGTTATTAATATAACTACTACTGGTTTTTTCTCCGTTTTCGTTTTGCAAATACTATTACTATTACCTTCTTTCTATTAGTGTTCCCAGTACTAATGACACAACTAATAATAATAATAATAATAATAATAATAATAATATTGGTGATTTTTCATTGGTTAACTAATAATAATAATAATAATAATAATAATAATAATAATAATAATAATAATAATAATAATAATAATATTGGTGATTTTTCATTGGTTGTCGAAGCTTTGACAACCAATGAAAAATCACTAATATTTTTATTATTATTATTATTATTATTAGCAGTAGTAGCAGTAGTAGTAGTAGTAGTAGTAGTAGTAGTGATAATAATAATGTGTTCCTTCGTCCGCAGAACTCATGCCGAGTTCAGACTAAAAAAAAAAAAAAGTTATGCAAAGGATGCAGTGACCATAATTACATATTCATTAGCAAGATTCCTTAACTGACTCGACTGGAGTAATTGGTTCCGCGTTCAGTTTCTTTATATAACAAAGAACAAAGTATCATTAGAAACTCTCTCTCTCTCTCTCTCTCTCTCTCTCTCTCTCTCTCTCTCTCTCTCTCTCTCTCCATACAAGGCACTTGTAATGGGTATACAGTCATCTGAAAAAATGTATTTTGAATAGCTCAGAAAAATTACTTGAGAGAGAGAGAGAGAGAGAGAGAGAGAGAGAGAGAGAGAGAGAGAGAGAGAGAGAGAGAGAGAGAGATTAGAAGTGAAACCAAGTACGGCTCTAAGTCATGAATAAGTTGAGACGAAAGCACCTGTAGCATGTGAGAGAGAGAGAGAGAGAGAGAGAGAGAGAGAGAGAGAGAGAGAAACCTGACTCCCACAGCCAACCTTTTAATTGCCCCTTCATTTTCCTCCTCCTTGTTTGTCTAGCTTAATTGGCTATTGTAAATCGGCGGATCATTTGCCTTTTAGCCGCTTCTCTCTCTCTCTCTCTCTCTCTCTCTCTCTCTCTCTCTCTCTCTCTCTCCTGTAAGAGGCTAAAACTATATGTCTATTCCTGGCTACGCACAGAAATGCTTTCACCTCTCTCTCTCTCTCTCTCTCTCTCTCTCTCTCTCTCTCTCTCTCTCTCTCTCTCTCTCTCTCTCTCTCTCTCTCTCTACAGACTTTACAGGTGCTTTTGTTTGCTGGTTATTTACGGCAACCTGCTGTGCTTGTTTACAGCATATTCCACCCACCCCTCTATTCTGAATGCCCAATTTCCACCTATTATCCGCGTGAACCTTTTTCACCAATTTCTCAAAAGGTTGTCTTAAATACTCATTATATCTGGATACCAAACCGTGT
>NC_089788.1:7698001-7700501 GCF_040412425.1 Macrobrachium rosenbergii | reverse complement strand
ATGAAAAAGAAATACCTTTCCAAAAATTATGAAAAGAAGTGACATATTAAAAATTATGGAAAAATAAGTAACATATTAAAAATTATGAAAAATTAGTAACATTAAAAATTATGAAGAAGAAGTAACATATTAAAAATTATGAAAAATAAGTAACACATTAAAAATTATGAAGAAGAAGTAACATATCAAAAACTATGAAAAATAAGTAACATATTAAAAATTATGAAAAATTTGTAACATTAAAAATTATGAAAAATAGGTAACATATTAAAAATTATGAAAAATAAGTAACATATTAAAAATTATGAAAAATAAGTAACATATTAAAAATTATGAAAAATACATAACCAACTAAAACATGTAAAAAGTGCCTTACCGAAAATCAGAAAAAAGGAAAAATTGACAAAGGATAGGAAGAAAACTATCTGCCAAAAAAAAAAAAACCGAAACACCGAAAAATGGGCAAAAGGAAGACACACCAAGAAATGGTAAAAAAAAAAAAAATTAAATTAACCATGAAATTGGAAAATATAAAAAAAAAAATTTTAAATGGCAAAATGAAATTAACCGTAAATGGGATACAAAGAAGATTCTGATGAAAGAAATTGGAAACAATCTAGAAAATAGAAACTTGCAAAAAAATAAAAGTACACAAAGACTGACTGAAGAAGGGTCAAAATGGAAAGCCAAAAAAAAGGGGACTTCCTCCACTAAATAAAGAAGCTACTAGTAGCAGTAGCAGCAGCAGCAACAGCAGTAGTAGTAGTAGTAGTAGTAGCAGTAGTAGTACACTATCTCCTAAATAGTTCACAACTCAAGCCGGTCATATTCGGACTGAATATAACAGCCCCGAAATACCTGGTAATTGGTCCCCCCTTCTATGACGGCGGTCGCGCCGTCATTATCGGACATCCATTAACTGCCGTTATTTATGGAAGACGGAAAAATATAGATATCCAGCGTGGGCATCGATGCTACCCCGTATTTACGAGGGCAAAACACGATGGCGTTACGGTTTCATTTCCTCCGTCAGAGAGAGAGAGAGAGAGAGAGAGAGAGAGAGAGAGAGAGAGAGAGAGAGAGAGAGAGAGAGAGAGAGAGAGAGAGAGATTCATAAAGCCTCCCAGTTTAAAATCTACCACTTTTCACTGATGCTTCTGTGCTCAGAGAGAGAGAGAGAGAGAGAGAGAGAGAGAGAGAGAGAGAGAGAGAGAGAGAGAGAGAGAGAGAGTATTCTACGAAAGAGCGTGGGAGAGAAAGAGAGAGAGCTTCTTCCAATACAAATTTGAATTCAACAAGAGAGCAAGAGAGAGAGAGAGAGAGATTCACAAAACCTCCCAATTTAAAATCTACCACTTTTCAAGCTTCTGTGCTGAGAGAGAGAGAGAGAGAGAGAGAGAGAGAGAGAGAGAGAGAGAGAGAGAGAGCTTCTTCCAATACAAATTTGAATTCAACAAAAGAGAGAGAGAGAGAGAGAGACAGAGAGAGAGAAAGAGCTTCTTCCAATACAAATCTGAATTCAACAAAAGAGAGAGAGAGAGAGAGAGAGAGAGAGAGAGAGAGAGAGAGAGAGAGAGAGAGAGAGAGAGAGAGAGAGAGAAATATAGATGTACTCTGAGATATATCTTTTCCCCTTTGCAATGACTATCATCATACCTTCTATAATAAACCAGCAGATATTACTGATTTTCGAAAGGAGGAACTCGCCCTTGATGACCCCCGGTAGCCCCCATCCTCCGCCAAACCTCCCCTCCCCCCCGAAAAAATATGCAGTTGCTCCTTGCGTGTTTCTTGTTTGGGATGTGCTAACGCGCGCGCGAACACGTGCGCGTTTACAAGCGTACATATGTATATATAGTCTTGAGACATTATATATAGTATATGTGCATTGATATGTAAATGAAAGAGGAAAATCTGGTTTCCGACTTTCATTTCTAGAAGAATAAATGAATAAAAAAGTGGAGAAAAATAAATGAATAAAAAAGTTGTTTGACAACACTTGAAAAGGAAGTGACAAACATGGAGGCAGTTGCATTACAGTTATTTGTTCTGTTGACTTACCTGTAATTACGTCTCTGTTGACTTATTAGGGGGTCCATTTAAGAGAGGAAAACACATAATTTGACAAAAGCAAGAACCACAACCAAAATAACAATAACAACGAGACATTATTTTTTGCATATGCAGACACATTGAATACTCGAATAAAGTAATGAAAATATTTGACTGAAAAATTCGCCATATTCCATGCCGTTGGTGTCAAAAAAAAATAAAAAAAAAACTTGGCAGAGATGAAAATTTAGAAGAAAAAAAAACTTGGCAAAAGAGATGAAAATTTACGAAGACGAAATTTATATCGCATCGCCATTATGGAAGCCGATAATCTCCGCCGTAAATTCTGTCCCGAATCGTTGGGTCTGCTCCGTTTTTTACGACCTCCAACCCCGGTATTATTCCCCCCCACTTTTTTTTTCTCTTCCCGGTCCCTCACAAAACAGAA
>NC_089788.1:7665501-7693001 GCF_040412425.1 Macrobrachium rosenbergii | reverse complement strand
CTGTCTTGTGAGGCAACTGTGCTTGAATGCCGCTGTCTTGTGATGCAACTGTGCTTGAATGCCGCTGTCTTGTGAGGCAACTGTGCTTGAATGCCGCTGTCTTGTGATGCAACTGTGCTTGAATGCCGCTGTCTTGTGATGCAACTGTGCTTGAATGCCGCTGTCTTGTGAGGCAACTGTGCTTGAATGCCGCTGTCTTGTGATGCAACTGTGCTTGAATGCCGCTGTCTTGTTATGCAACTGTGCTTGAATGCCATATTCCTGTAATGCAACTGTCCTGAGATAATACTGTCCTGTGATGCAACTGTCCTTGAATAATATTGTCTTCTAATGCAATTGTCCTTGAATGATGGTGTCCTGTAATGCAACTGTCCTGTAACGCAACTCTCCTGAAATGATACTGTCCTGTGATACTGTCTTTGCATAATATTATCTTTGAATAATATTGTCCTCTAATGCAATTATCCTCGAATGATAGTGTCCTGCAATGTAATTGTCTTTGAACGATATTGGCTTCTGATGCAACTGTCCCTGAATGCAACTGTCCTTGAATGATATTGTTCTGCAATGTAAGTGTCCTTAAATGATACTGTCCTGTAATGCAATTGTCCTTGAATGATGTTATCCTTTCTTGGCATTGTCTTTGAGTGCCATTGTCCCTGTGACTTTCACTGCTAGCAGCTTTGGTTTTGCCATGAGCTAATAATGGATCCAACTGTTTCTGTGAATTGGACCTGGTCAGTATTTGGATGGGTGACGACCAACACAGGGCAGTCGCACTCAAGGGAGCGTGACCTTGGGGCTCGCCACTTCATCCTAAACCTCGATCCTTACAAACTTGCAAAGGACCAAAGGAGTTTGGTATGAGCGGTAATGAGTCACATAAAGCCCCAGAGGCTAACAGCGTAAATGTAAACAGCAAATTAAAAAAAATTGTTTTTCAAATAAAAAAAATTTGACCACAGCAAATATGGACCTCCTCATAATTTGAGAACGTGTAAGGGCGCCATCTATTACCCACAAACAGTTTGGATAGTCATGTAAGGAGAGGAGAGAGAGAGAGAGAGAGAGAGAGAGAGAGAGAGAGAGAGAGAGAGAGAGAGAGATAGGAATGTAAGGAAGAGCAGATACGCGTCGCGAAAACAGCCTAACAACCGACCACTCGCGAAGGGCCAATCAGCGACCACTTGCCGGCCGTCCTGACCAATGGGAAGCGGTTAAGTTGATGAAGTTTTGATGGCTTTTGACAAAGTAATCAACGTGACTTCAACTGCGATGTGTATTCTTCCCATTCTTCTTCTTCCCATTCTCGAGTCTTCGTCTTCATCATCCCCTTTTTGTTTCTCCGCCTTTTGAGATGCTCGCTCTTTTCTTCTTGAGGGAGGGGGTGTGGGAAGGGGGATGAGGGTGGGGTTATTTACGTGATGGGGAGAGAAATGAAATGGGACGGGGGAAGGGGGAAGGGAAGGGGCTGGGAAGGTGTATAAATAAACATGGTCTTTGGAGGGTTTAAATAGCGGCGTCTGAGGTTTGTATTTGTAATGAGTGCGTGCGTGTGTTTGTTTTAAGTAGCAGAGGAGTTTATTTAGGTTCAAATTACAAACGCATGCTTAAAAAAACACACCTGCGCGCATGCTTACACACACGTGAAAAGCTGTCAGTGCATAGGCCTATATACTGAAAATACCAAATATACAATCAGTACGCTAGGAGCCTGAACCTATATAAAATCTATGTATATATGCACGCTTGTTATCATGTATGCGTGGTTACATAAATATACATGTAAATGTCAAATACAAACAACATTATGTGCGAAAATAAATATACTTGTAAACAGAAGGAAGTTAGACGATTACGAATGGCAAAGAGGTACAGAAGGAACCAAATCACTGTTCTGTTTTGTGTTTTGTAAATAATGTACAGTCACAAGAATTAGCCCCAAACGACATTTCTTCTTAAGTTGCCGTCTCATGCAAACGAGATATATAAGCAGAGATTCACTTTCAACGTAAAATTAAAACCAACAAACACACGCGCACGCACATATATATATACATATACATATACATATGTGTGTGTATATATTGTATATACAGTATATATATATATATATATGCGTGACCTAAAGTTTATCCAATAGCAGTAAAGAGAGAGAGAGAGAGAGAGAGAGAGAGAGAGAGAGAGAGAGAGAGAGAGAGAGAGAGAGAGGGAGGCATCTGGAAATGACGGGGTCTGAGCGCTGCCGGCCGGCCTGGAAAATGGCCCTCCAGGAGCGGGTGGCCCTTTGAGGGCAAACGAATCCTGGAAGGCAATTTGAAAAGAAGGAAGGCCTGAGGAAAGAGGGAGGAGAGGAGGAGGAGGAGGAGGAGGAGGAGGAGGAGGAGGAGGAGGAGGAGGAGGAGGAGGAGGATCGTGATGGGAGGAGAGGGAAGGTGAGAAGGGGGGAGGAGGAAGGGTAGGGGGCACAAGATATGGAGGGTAGAGATGGTCCTTGGGGCTTTCCAGAGGGCCAAGAGAGATGCGTGAATGGCACACGGAGCTTCAGGAACCTCGAGTCTCTTTCAAAATGTAGAGAGAGAGAGAGAGAGAGAATTCCACCAGGAGATTACCTCATCGAGGGCTTTCCACTGTGGCCGTCGAGAGACAGAGCGAATGCAAGTAAATGATTACATTAGTATCTGATAGAATTGTTATATAAGAGGCTCCATTTAACAGTAGCTACTCTGAATTGATGAATAAGCCTATACTGCCTCGCCGAGGCTCTCACAGGGCAGAGGCAGTAAATTTACAGAAGCAGGCCAAAAGAGGCTTTTCATTTTTTTTTTCTTTGCACTGAGAATGAATTTTTTTCAAGTCCAGTATTCAAAAGTAATTACGATCAACAATGATTTGTATAGGAGATGAAAAAATCCTCCCTGCTGAAGATATAATTATGGTTTGATGCAACAGATGACAGAAAAACACTTAATTAAAAATGAAAGGGAAATGGGATTCACTACATTTACGCCAGTTATTAAGCTTCAGATTGTATGCGTAGTTACGCTTATGGGGCTGAGAGAGAGAGAGAGAGAGAGAGAGAGAGAGAGAGAGAGAGAGAGAGAGAGAGAGAGAGAGAGAGAGAGAGAGAGAGAGAGAGCTTTGTCTTTGGAAATTATGCGTGTCTCGAAGTCTTTAAGAGTAATCCAAAAATGTGTAAACAATAAGCAAACAAAACAAAAAGAAAAAAAAAATCAACAAGAGCAAAATTATCATAATTAAGAAATGTTTATGACAAAAATAAATAAATAAAATATGGACAAATTACATACACATACCCCGAAATCTCGCCCCATTATGATTGCAATGGCGACCTTTCCTTTCATGATTTAATTTTCATAATTTTTTAGTTTTCTGTAAAAGAAAACTATTATAGAGATGGCTATTTTTCTGTCCGTCCGCACTTTTTCTGTCCGCCCTCAGATCTTAAAAACTACTGAGGCTAGAGGGCTGAAAATTGGTATGTTGATCATCCACCCCTCCAGTCATCAAACATATTAAATTGCAGCCCTCTAGCCTCAGTAGTTTTTATTTTATTTAACGTTAAAGTTAGCCATGATCATGAGTCTGGCACCGCTATAGGTGCCAACAGCACAGGCCACCACTGGGCCGTGGCTGAGAGTTTCATACAGCATTATACGCTACGAAGAAAACTCGACTGCTACGAAGAAACTTCGGCGCAATTTTTACTCTTTTTTTTTTTTTTTTTTTTTTTTCAAAGACCTTGCGTTTCTGATCAAGGTTAACCACAAATCGATTCTTGGGCACCAGTCACGATACCCGTTCCTTTTCTAAGGTACTTTTTATTAATCCAAGTAAGTATAAGTGTTCAAGCATGTAAGCGTATTCAAATCCTTTTTTTTTTTTGTATGAAGTTCGTGCGCGCACATGCAAAAAATATATGCCTTATTTTTCCATCTAATCTATGTAGTTGAAAAGACTGCTACTTTCCTCGTCGTACCCAGTCGAATGCTACTACTACTGCTGCTGCTCTTATTATTATTATTATTATTATTATTATTATTATTATTATTATTGGTGATGAAATCAACAGTGGTGTAAACGTAAATATAATTTAAACACATATATACAAACGAGAGCTTTCGAGAACCTACTCGATTCTCCTTCTGTGGATTTCTTCGCCATTTTAGTGACTCAAGCTATTATTATTATTATTATTATTATTATTATTATTATTATTATTATTATTATTAACAGGGCCATTCTTTTACGCTTCCCTGACAAGTGGGCATGGAGAAAGATGAGGTAAAGATGGGCAAAAAGCAGTCTTCACAATAAGCACTGTTTGTTTAACTCCCAGCAACGACCACGGGGTCCCCAAAGCCCACGATAATGCTAAAGATAAAATTTAACATTCCACGAATACATTAAATGTTAAAAAAACTTTTCATTAGTTTATAGTTTTTTTTTTTTTGTCAAAGCAAAAGTGGCCACTATACTGAACCTGTAAAAGTTGAAATCTACGTGATTCATCCTTTAATGGATATTGTATCCGATGTTGAATCAAATATTTTCAAATGGCGTTAACGTTAACAAATGTTAATGCAAATATTTTCAAATGATGTTAACGTTAACAAATGTTAATGCAACTATTTTCAAATGACGTTAACGTTAACAAATGTTAATGGAAATATTTTCAAATGATCTTAATGTTAACAAATGTTAATGCAAATATTTTCAAATGATGTTAATGTTAACAAATGTTAATGCAAATATTTTCAAATGATGTTAATGTTAACAAATGTTAATGCAACTATTTTCAAATGACGTTAACGTTAACAAATGTTAATGAAAATATTTCCAAATGATGTTAGCGTTAGCAAATGTTAATGCAAATATTTCCAAATATTGTTAACGTTAACAAATGTTAATGAAAATATTTCCAAATGATGTTAACGTTAACAAATGTTAATGCAAATATTTCCAAATGATGTTAATATGTTAACATTCACTTCTGACCTAGACAACGCCTAAGAGCTTTGAACTAACCGCCCGACTGACCTATGCGCAAAATAAAAAAACAAAAACAAAACTCAAATATAGTATCTCACTTCCTACTTCCAAACGTGCGCTCCGAGAATGTGTTCGTCTCACCCTCTTCTCTCTCGTTCTAGGTCAGCGTCGTGACCTGAAATATGCGCTTCGTGACCTCCTTAAAAGAGGTCATCTGCTCAGATCTCGTGTATTATAGATTAAAACACATTTAGGCGTCGAGATGGGACGCAGACTATGTCAATATCACCAGACGATTTTGGTGCTAAGCGTTCAGATCGCATCTTGTCTGGCTGGGGAACGGATGGAGGAGGAGGAGGAGGAGGAGGAGGAGGAGGAGGAGGAGGAGGAGGAGAGAGAGAGGGCTGGAAATGGGGGGGTAAGGTACGAGTCGAAGGGGGAATAAGGAGGCGAGGTATAAGAGAAAAAGATAAAAAGAAGATTTAGATTTCCTAGGCACACACACACACACACAGAGAGAGAGAGAGAGAGAGAGAGAGAGAGAGAGAGAGAGAGAGAGAGAGAGAGAGAGAGAGATAATTCATTTGGTGCAATATTATTTTCGAGCAATGACGGTCGCCAGAGCCAGCCAGTAGCAGAACTCAAAGAAAAACGCTTTAATCGAAAAGTGAGAGAGAGAGAGAGAGAGAACGTCCAGTTAAGAAGCTGCGACGAACAAGGACGGAAAGCTTCCTGATCACAGCAGAGCCATTGAGAGGCGCACAGCGTAATCCACCGTAGCAGAGCACCCAGAGAAAGAAGAAGAAGAAGAAGAAGAAGAAGAAGAAGAAGAAGAAGAAGAAGAAGAAGAAAAGACCACCCAAGAGTACGAGATAAAAAAAAACATAGATAAAAAATTAGACACACTCGGTGGACATATCATTGCAAACACCCTCCGAGTAAAAGAGACACATTCCTTTCGTCCTGATGAAGATCCTGAAGGGTGATAGTGATCATTACGATGACGGGGACGATGATGATGATGATAATGGTGATGATGATATCTGCTCTCGTATTTCAGCCTGTCCCCCGTTTGCTAATAAGAAGGGCCGGCCACGAAGGAAACTGCAGGCGACTGGTTTATCAATGAGCGGTGCGGGGACGCTACTGGAATCAACGTATATGTATGTGTATATAAATATATATTATATATAATCTATATATATACATATATATAAAATCTATATATATATATACACATATATATATGTGTATATATATATGTGTATGCATAACAGAAACAATGGAGTACTGCAAGGCCTTTCGACTGAGTAAAGGACAAGAAGTCGAAAGGCCTTGCGTGCAGTACTCAGTGTTTCCTTAATATATATATATATATATATATATATATATATATATATATATATATATATATATATATATATATATATATATATATATATATATATATATATATATATATATATATATATATATCACTGAGAACGTGACAGTAATGGCTGACACGAATAAGTTCAGTTCAACTTTTCATTGAATACAAAATAAAACATGAGAATTTCAGATACTGAAAGGGGTGGCACCGAGGGCAAAAGTAAAATCTGGAGTCCGTGATGTCTACGAATAATAATAATAATAATAATAATAATAATAATAATAATAATAATAATAATAATAATAATAATAATAATAATAATATACTTTATTGAATAAAATGGCTTCATTTTGCGAACTGATTTTATACTGAGTTTTCTCAATTCTTCCAGGAAATCAGTTCGCAAAATGCAGCCATTTTATTCAACAAAACTTCCCTCAAAGAGGGTCTTCTTCCTTCGTAATAATAATAATAATAATAATAATAATAATAATAATAATAATAATAATAATAATAATAATAATAATAATAAGTCCTTTCAATCAGAAAATAATATAAATGAAAAAATGCATGATTAACCTTGTATTAAATGCTCATGTAATATTTTACAGGATATATTTTGATAGCAAATCCTATTATTTTTCTAGCATATTTAGTATAAAAAAATAATTAAAATTATTATTAATGATTAAACGCATTATCCGGTAGGCTCGTCAAATCAAGAAATGAGCAGAAATCAGTTAAACTGGAAAATTACAGATTCCCCAAAAAAAAAAAAAAAAAAAAAAAAAAAAAAAATAATAATAATAATAATATTAGTGTTATAAAAATTCACAATCATATAGTAAAAATATATTACTACCAGACTTTCGAACACCTGAATGGTTCAGGTGTTCGAAAGTCTCTGGTTACCTGTTTTACGTAGAAATATATTTACTGTATAATAATGGATTTTTATTACACAGATTGTTTTTTAAGAGATTGTGAATTTCTTAGCAATAATAATAATAATAATAATAATAATAATAATAATAATAATAATAATAATAATAATAATAATAATAATGGCATAAATGCGAAACGGAAAAGATAAGATCAAAGAAATTAATATTGACATAAAGAATAGAACAGAATAGAATATAGAATTTAGGCCATTGGCCAAGCGCTGGAACCTAAGAGGTCATTCAGCGCTGAAATGGGAAATCGACAGTAAGAAGGTTTGAAATGTGGAACAGGATGAAAACCTCGCAGATGCACTATGAAACAATTGTTAGAGAGGGTGGAAAGTCAGATGGAAGAATGAGATTATGAACGGAGGTACAGTAAAAGGAATGAAAGTGGTTGCAGCTAGGGGCCGAAGGGACGCTGCAAAGACCTTTAAGTAATGCCTACAGTGCACTACAGGAGGTGCACTGGCGGCACTTCCCTCCACCGAAGATCTGACCAAGAACCGAAATTGCAAAGTCCTTCTGGAATGAAAGTTGTTTCTCCAACATGACTTTCGGTAAGTGACCACACTTTCACATTAAGGAAGAACATGTCCGGCATTAAAGGTGAAGTTGAACAGGAAAAGATATAAGATTAAAACATGAAAAGAATTGAGTCAGTATCTCTCTCTCTCTCTCTCTCTATTTTCTTTCGGTTGGGATATTTCTCTCAAAATATATACATAGATACATTTTTGTATTTGTAAAATTTTTCGCTTATTATATATATACATGTACATATACATATACTATATACATTATATTCATATAATATATGTATATATATATATATATATATATATATATATATATATATATATATATATACAGTCATATATATGTATATATATACAGTAGATGTACATAGGCTATATAATATATATATATATATATATATATATATATATATATATATATATATATATATATATATATATATATATGCATATGTATAAATATTTGTATGTGCATGCGCATGGATTTGTAAACAGAGAGAGAGAGAAAAAAGAGAATGAAAGTTATAGCCCATTAATATCCATTCTTCCAAGCTCTAGTCAAAAATCCCTCAAGTCTTAAATTCCCATTTGCATTTCGCATTACTGAACATTATCACTCCTTAACGCTGTATGTACAGGTATACGGCCAAGCAATAGTTAAAACATATCAAACCCTTGTTCCTCCTTTGCTAGGTGTAATTATTTACGTTTATTTTTAGAAAGAGCTGTCGAAATTACTACAGTATTTGAACGCAATCATTCTCATGATGAAATTTCATTAGGAGAATAATTTCAGACAATTTGGCAGCCTTCATAATTTCTGCAATTAGTGCATAGTTGAACGCGCTAGACTGAACTGCACTGCATTACATATAGAATTTATGCCAAAGGCCAAGCACTGGGACCAATGAGGTCATTCAGCGCTGAAACAGAAACTGACAGTAAAAGTTAGAAAGGCGTAACAGGAGGAAAACCTAGCAGTTGCACTATGAATCAGTTGTTAGGAGAGGGTGGAGAGTAAGATGGAAGAAAGAGAATATGAAAGGAGGTACAGTAAAATAAACGAAAGGGGTTGCAGCTAGGGGCCGAAGGGACGATGCAAAGAATCTTACGTAATGCCTACAGCGCACCGCGTGAGGTGCACTGACGACACTAGCCCCCTACGGGGTGAACACGCTTGAGTAGAGATGCATACGAAAACAGAAATAACTTTACTTTTTAAGCCTTTTCGTGTAGTTTGAGACGCCATAATGACTTGAAGTGGAACGGTTATGTATTCCATTAACATAGCTTGAAATGACGGTTTCACTCAAGTCAGAGGTTTTAAGATGAATGTACTTGTGCTTTATCAAAATCTGCGTATGAGAAATATCAATATACAGAACACATATTAGTCTATACCCAGTAAGAAAACAACTGTTACGGAAACATTTTGAAAAGCATACAGATCATCTAAAGAATTTTATTATTATTATTATTATTATTATTATTATTATTATTATTATTATTATTATTATTATTACTGTTGTTGTTGCCTTAATAAGTGATTTCCATATAAGCGAATACCCAACAATAAAAAAAAATTAATTTATGCAAAAGTACATAGCATTAAAAAAATTTCCCTGTAGTTCAAGTTCCATTTACTTTCATACAACATAAACAGCGCAAATAAAATATGACAGCAACCAAATGCCAGAATCAACACTTAACAAGTACAATAAGTACACATGAAACACTATATAAATAAAGAAATGACTGTGATAAACTGAGTTGATATACAATACATAATAAACAATGTACAAAGTTTATCCGTCTATCAAATACTGTATCAATCCTTAATTCGTGTTACTGATTTATCATATGGCATCCGAACATTAACACTGTCATTAATATATAATAAGGATTCTTTATCAAAGACATTTATACGCATATATATCATATTTAACGAACCTGGGAAGATCTTCCTATGCCACCGAGATTCTATTGTCTAAATATATCTCGTGAAGATCGACTACATAAACACTGGTAAATAAAATGTAGATTATGTACGTTTATCCCCACAGGAAGAATCGTGATATTAATGTACTGGTGATGTTTCTAGAATTACATTCATTTGAAAAATCAAAGAAATTAAACTAATATTAAACTGGTTCATTACGGTTGTATAAATAAATTGGATTTATGAAGCTTCTTTTACAAGGTGACTGGCCAGATGTATATATATAAATATACAGTATATACATATAAATATATTATGTACATATATATACATATATATAAATAATTATATATATATACATATATATATATATATATATATATATCAATATACATGATTCCGCTGAATATAGAAATGAAACATCCTGGAGTTCATATAAGATCCAAAGCACACTTTGTTAGGGGAAAAAGTATGTACAGTATATATTATAATATATATATATATATATATATAAAAAATATATATATATATATTTATATATATATATATATATATATATATATATATATATATATATATATATATATATATATAATATATATTAAAACCCCAATATCATCTAATATTCGGGTACTTTTATGAGAATAAAAGGTCATGGGTTAGTAAATGAGAAACGTTTATATATATATATATATATATATATATATATATATATATATATATATATATATATATATATATATATATATAATATAATGTGTGCTTACGTGTGAATGTATAGAGGGAGAGACAGAGAGAGGGAGACGAAGATGCTTTCCAAATATCACTGATATTTCATTCTTGCAAATGTAGGCAAGAAATCATGTTTCTGGATCAATGACTGCGCTTACTCACAAAAAATAATAACTTATCAAAAGCAACTTTCGATAAACCAGAGAAAAGTCTGAAAACTGCTAATGAAAATGTAAAAATACGGATATTACTAATCTTCGTTCGCAGGAGCCATGTCGAAAATAAATGGAGAGAGAGAGAGAGAAAGAGAGAGAGGAGTTCTCTTACATCTTTAGTCTTCTTATTTTTATAATGTTCATTAAATGAAGAGGAACATGAAGAAAAAGGAGAGAGAGAGAGAGAGAGAGAGAGAGAGAGAGAGAGAGAGAGAGAGAGAGAGAGAGAGAGAGAGAGGAGTTCTCTGTCATCTTTAATCTTCTTATTTTTTTTATAAAAGATGTTCATTAAACGAAGAAGAAGAAGAAGAAGAAGAAGAAGCAGAGAGAGAGAGAGAGTTCTCTGTCATCTTTAGTCTTGTTATTTTTATAAAAGATATTCATTAAATGAAGAAGAACAAGAAGAAAAAGGAGAGAGAGAGAGAGAGAGAGAGAGAGAGAGAGAGAGAGAGAGAGAGAGAGAGAGAGAGAGAGAGACAAAAGTTTGGGACACGCCGTATTCACAAACCCTTCATACACAAAACAAAAACAGCAGGAGTATTATTATCAACATGAGCAACTGCAATCGTAACGAGAACGATAAAGTAACAACAACTTTAACAGCAAAATGGAAAATAACATCAGTATAGAGAGTAATAGCGAAATATAAAGGCTATATATATGTATATATATATATATACATTTATAATCATTAGTTGGCTCATATTGTCGCAAAGATTCGTTTTATTCATCTCTTATCGCCACTCATCGATAAACCGCACATGTGTATGTAATGATTATCATACGTGGAGATACATATGTGTATAAGTGCGTAATAATCTTAAGCATATGTAATAAATAAATTAATATTATATATATATATAATATACAGAAAAGTTAAAAGTTTTATCGATAAGTATGCAATCTGTAGTGATTACAATAAGTCCTTAATTTTTCGAACCTCACACACACATATATATATATATATATATATATATATATATATATATATATATATATATATATATATATATATATATATATATATATATATATATATATATATATATATACACTGTATATATTTCATTTACCGCAAAATCATCCATCTTGTTCACGTCTACAAACCGATATACCGACAGATCGTTTAACAAAAAAATTCAACGAAGCTGAATATACGCCAAGCAACAATCATTTAATTAATATTGCTTATAATACCCCAAAATATATATATCGTATCAAGCATTATTTGCAAAATTCTTGAGGAAAAGAAAAATCCTTCTCGCGAGGAGGCTATTGAAATAAACCAGTTGCCACCGTCGCCGAATTATCTTACACACTGTTATTACGGAGTGTCACAAGATAGCTACTGCCTCGAATGCAACCGTAATGAAGGCTTTTTCGCCGAAGGAATGCTGTACGTACAAAATGCAACGCCAGCCGCCGTTATTTGGGAACAAATGAAGCGAATTACATGACATTACAAGCACAATGTCAGCAGTCACGTCAACACCGCCATTTTTGGAACGCCCAAATTAAATTCTAAATAAGGCCCTCCTTTTGCAAGACGGCTCCGCAATGTCAGGAAATAATAGCCTCCGCGGACGGACAGAACCCTCGCGATCGAACCAAATCGCGCTAGGAGGAGCATTATGCAACAGGTGGTTCTAGGAGAACGAAATGACAAAGAGCGTTCGAATGAATACAAGCGCACCTCCGCGGCGACTCTAACATGGCGGGGGGAAGCCCTGGTGCGTGGCGGTCTCTGGCGGCCGCGCGGGGAACTACGGCGCAGAGGAATTTCCACTCGAAATTCTCGGGGCGAATGAAAATGTTGTTTTCCTGTTTTTTATAAGACTTCCTTTCGGCAATTATTGGAGTGACATCTGTATTAAAATTCGGTTCTCTCTCTCTCTCTCTCTCTCCTCTCCCTTGCTTCTTCGCACACGCTCAAATGCGCATAAAAAGTCGATTTTCTCCAAAGGGATTAGAAATATGACGGGAGATCGACCGATTATTATTGCCGGGTTACCAACGTTAATTCCAGCGTTCGTCTGATTTATAAATTACACCTTCGAAGACTCTGACTCTAATATCATCATCAGCTCTCTCTCTCCCTCTCTCTCTCTCTCAATTGTCGTAAGAAGAACATTCCGAGACTAAAGATACATTAAACTGCTTGTATTGATATCACTACTACTAGCAAAATATATATATATATATATATATATATATATATATATATATATATATATATATATATATATATATATATATATACATATATATGTTGTGAGGTAACTGAAGTTTTCTTTTGTCTATAAAGCCATCCGCTACTGTGGGGAAAGGCTTAATGTACATATACAGTAGTCTATATATATATATACATATATATATATATATATATATATATATATATATATATATATATATATATATATATATATATATATATATATATATATATATATATATATAAAGCGACAGTTACAGACAAACTCATTCTATAACTGCCGAGGGAAGGCAGATTCCCTTAAAACACGGGGGCTCCTCAGTAAGAAATAGGTCTATAATAAAAAGTCAATGCTGGTTACTGACCTTAGCTGCTGAGTCGTAGACTAACTCTTGTGCAGAAATTTCCACATGATCAGCAGCTTCATACATCTACACAAAAGAGTCATCAACAGCACTTCAGACCACCAAACACACTGTACCACTCACCTCTGCCTTCCTGGATATTATGACCCTTCCTTTCCAATACCTACGGAATTTCACGGCATCTTTGCCGCCGTTTCTAGGTCACTTCCTCTCTCCTAGAACTTCTGATCATGAACGAAACTCTTCAAAAGATTCTGATTTTTTTTAGAATTTCCATAAAATCTCCACGAGTCATTTTCAATTCATTTTACGCCAGATATCTTACGTAAACAATGCCTCAATATCCTAAACCACTTTTTCTTTCATTTGCACTTTACGTCCACACTTTACTTCCATAAAGGAGAACTGGCTCAACATTGCACTCATACATTCCCACCGTGGATAGCATCCCAAGTCTCCTCAAATATTTTGCACAAACCCTAAGTTATTATTTGACTCATCTCTTCTGTCATTCTATCATCATTCGCAGTATTTCATCCCATGTGTGTATATATATATATATATATATATATATATATATATATATATAATATATATATATATATATATATATATATATATATATATAAATGTATATATGTATATTTATATATAATATATATATATACATATATATATATAAAAATATATATATATATATATATAATATATATATATATATATATATATATATATATATATATATATATATATATATATATATATATATATATATATACACACATACATACAAAAAGCAATTTTTCAAGAGATTGGATGGTTCATTAGAAAAATATCACAGCATTTATTGCCAGAATCATACGACCTCTCTATACTGAACCCACTAAGTACAAACAGAATCCTACCTTTTACTGCCACTGGAATCTCATAAGAGAATTCAACATTGAGAATAACGATACATTACTTTATGAAGTGATTAATGAAAAACATACCTCAGTGTGTAAGACGTCACAAAAAAATTACAATATCACAGGCCTTTTCGCAATTAAAAAGTTTTTTTCTGTAAATAATTGCTTCTTGTTTCCTTTGCTTTGTCAAATTTTGGTTAGATACGAACATAGTTAGTAAAATTAATCGGCTACTTATCACTACGGCAAAATAATTCAACACACTCTTAACCATAACATTACAAATAACACTCTTCTATTGGATTTCAATGACAAATACCTCTTCAACTATCTGACTGTTTTCCTGTCTATATATATATATATATATATATGTGTGTGTGTGTGTGTGTGTGTGTGTGTGTGTGTGTGTGTGTACACAGGCAGACACAGTAAGCGAGTCCGGCCAAGGGCAAGCAAAGGATCTCGCAAAAATACAAACAATTCCAAGTGAAGAGCAACTGAAATATGGCAGGGAATTAATCAGGCCCTTCAAAAGTAAGGAGTTTACACAAACACCAGATAGTCAAGAGGAGATCACGAGAATGAAGAGAACGGCGGAGATGAAATCGTTAAAAGATTTCTGCAGGCTACAGACTCCCAAAAAGGAGCAATACAGACAATATATCTGAATTTAAATCCTATGGACGAAAAGTCATAACAGTAGGCATGTCTAAAATCCTCAAAACACCGTCCCTGAAAGGGAAGATTCAAACGAATTCTCTTAAACCGAAGGCGCCGCTCGACCCGCGCATCGGGACGAGGGCGTTAGCGCGTTCCTTTCAGTGGCGTAAGATGATAAAGGCGGTGATTGTGATAGGCAAAGAATTCCCTCACTTATAACAACCATCAAGTGCGCTCTCCATGCAAAGATCTCCCTCCCGCTTCTTGCCGGGACAAGCACACATTCCGGGCATTGTAAAACACAGGGCCGACGCCTGGCCAAGATATTAGAAAGGAGTAATAAAGAGCATCGTAACCACAGGTGATGGCTTAAGTGTCTGAGTGCTGTGTCGGGGTGGCGCCCGCCGCCCGGACCACACACGTTGAGCGCTCGTCCCGAACCTCGGCTCTGGCCACGGATTCGGCCGGGGGTGTCTTCTCCTTTCTCGCTCGTTTTAGGGTTTTTGGAGCGTGGTTTTATCGTAGTATTGTGGAAATATACTGCGTGGAGGTTTAAATGACATTCCTGAGGATATAACTTCATATAAACCGCAAAAGTAAATATATATATATATATATATATATATATATATATATATATATATATATATATATATATATATATTTATGTAATTACATCTTCATATGCACACTTCCATAATGAAGTAAGCGTATCTGCGTATAATGAAAACAGCATAAGACCGAGTGCATAAAAGATATTTGATACCCTCTTGGAAAACCATTCCCAAATAAAAACCTCCTAATATCTACGTATAATTTCTAAAGCACGTATATAACTTTCCCCATGATGCTCTTAATGAAGCCTTAACATGCACTTAACTTAAAGATATGCAGTGGCTTTCATTTACATCGAATAGTTTTATATTTTTGTTTAAGGCATTCCTTTTATGAAATAAACACAGGAGAGAGAGAGAGAGAGAGAGAGAGAGAGAGAGAGAGAGAGAGAGAGAGAGAGAGAGAGAGAGAGAGAATAGACTAGTCATTAAAATTGGAAAATTTTTGGGTTCTCCTTATCACTTGGCAGAAAATCCACGGAATGAATTGAGAGGATCTTGGAAATCTTTATTACGTAATGAATCATATAATGATAATAACAACATACCAAATGCTTCTAGATTTGGTATTGTCTTTTTTCCTATGTGTTTCCAGAATTAACGCTAATGGTGATTTTTTACACAAAGGCCGATCTTTAATTAAATCCGTCTCTGTCTCTGCACGAAAAAAACCTCTTAATGTAAACTAACGGGGGACTTCAAGTTCTTGTTGCACGATTCGCATTTAAAATATTGCATGAAAAACAATGGAATGGCAAATAAAGCAACATAAATGGCTGAATAATAACCGCTGGAATTACAAAACCGCAATTACGAAATGCTTTAGATTTTGCTGTATACCTTTGAACCAGTATTATATTAATAACCATTGGAATTGCAAAACCGCAATTACTTACTGCTTTAGATATTCCTATATACCTTTGCATCAGTATTATATTAATAACCACTGGAATTACAAAATCGCAATTACGTACTGCTTTAGATTTTCCTATATACTTTTGCCATCCGTATTATATTAATAACCACTGGAATTACAAAATCGCAATTACGTACTGCTTAAGATTTTCCTATATACCTTTGCACCAGTATTATATTAATAACCACTGGAATTACAAAATCGCAATTACGTACTGCTTTAGATTTTCCTATATATCTTTGCCATCAGTATTATATTAATAACCATTGGAATTACAAAATAGCAATTACGTACTGCTTTAGATTTTCCTATATACCTTTGCATCAGTATTATATTAATAACCATTGGAATTACAAAATCACAATTACGTACTGCTTTAGATATTCCTATATACCTTTGCCATCAGTATTATATTAATAACCATTGGAATTACAAAATAGCAATTACTTACTGCTTTAGATATTCCTATATACTTTTGCCATCCGTATTATATTAATAGCCACTGGAATTACAAAATCGCAATTACGTACCGCTTTAGATTTTCCTATATACATTTGCGTCAGTATTATATTAATAACCATTGGAATTACAAAATCGCAATTACGTACTGCTTAAGATTTTCCTATATGCTTATAGTGAGAAAAGTGAACGACGAAAATATGGGTTCCTTGCGACTGAAATATCCGACTTCATAACTCTATATTATTCAAAGCGTTCTAAGTCATTACCTTAAGTTCAATAAGACGTTCCCTTTTCCTCTTGAATTTTCTAATAGACTGGATGCTTTGGAACACACGCCGACAGCGCCAACGTAAAAGTGTACCTTAGTTTTACCAGACCACTGAGCTGATTGACAGCTCTCCTAGGGCTGGCCCCAAGGATTAAACTTATTTTACGTGGCTAAGAACCAATTGGTTACTTAGCAACGGGACCTACAGCTCATTGTGGAATCCGAACCACATTATAGCGAGAAATGAATTTCTATCACCAGAAATAAATTCCTCTAACTCTTCATCAGCCGGCCGGGGAATCGAACTCCGGCCCAGCGAGTTCCAGTCCACAGCTCTACCGACTCACCCAACGAAGAGCTTGCGTAACCTTAAGAATGGATTACCACGGACTTAAAACTTACGTATATCCTTGAATACAGAATATACAATTTAGGCCAAAGGCCAAGCGCTTGGACCTGTGAGGTCATTCAGCGCTGAAATGGAAATTGACAGTAATAAGGTTTGAAAGGTGTAACAGGCTGTTGCAATATGAATCCATTGTTAGAGAGGGTGGAAAGTCAGATGGAAGAAAGGGAATATGAGAGGAGGTACAGTAAAAGAAATGAAAGAGGGGGTATAATCTTGAAAGGCTAGGTGAAACAATCGAGTTATGTTAGATTTACTTAAAACTATTTCCTTCTCGAGTATTCATTGCAACGTGCTTTTAAAATCAAAGCTCAATGCTTCGAAACGACGTCTGAAAACTAACTGAGTTTTCCGGACAATCAGTGCAGGTTAAGTTCAGACATGGATGCAGTACAGATACCTGAATTATTATTATTATTATTATTATTATTATTATTATTATTATTATTATTATTATTATTATTATACTCGGAACATAAAGGGGAAATGAAAGACTGGGATAGCAAAATGAATTAGGAAAGAGCAATTAAGATGAGGAAAAGTGAGGGATGATAAAAACTAGCAAAGAAAACAAAACCTCATATTGAGAGTGGGAACAAATGAATACGTCATAATGAGAGTCACAGCGAAAAAACTCATTTAAAAATTGGCTAACAAAAGAATGCCTCATAATGAGAGTCAGAATAAAAGAATGCCTCATAATGAGAGTCAGAATAAAAGAATGCCTCATAATGAGACTCAGGATGAAAGAATGACTCACAATGAGAGTCAGAATAAAAGAATGCCTCATAATGAGTGAACAAAAGAATGCCTCATAATGAGAGTTAACAAAAGAATGCCTCATAACGACAGTAAACAAAGAATGCCTCATAATGAGAGTCAGAACAAAAGAATGCCTTATAACGAGAGTGAATAAAAGAATGCCTCATAATGAGAGTGAACAAAGAATGCCTCATAATGAGAGTCAGAACGAAAGAATACCACATACTGAGAGTGGACAAAAGAATGCCTCATAATGAGAGTGAACAAAAGAATACCTCATAACGAGAGTGGGGACAGATCAATAATGAGAGTCAAAAAAAAAAAACTCATAATGAAAGTTAGCAAACAAAGACCACCTCATAATGACACCAAAACAAAAGAACGCCTCATAGCGAGAGTGAACAAAGGAATGCCTCATAATGAGAGTCAAACAAAAGAATGCCTCATAATGAAAGTGGACAAAAGAATGCCTCATAATGAGAGTGAACAAAAGGACGCCTCATAATGAAAGCAAAACAAAAGAATGCCTCATAATGAGAGTGAACAAAAGAATGCCCCATAATGAGAGTGAACAAAACAATACCTCATACCGTGGGTTAAGAACAAAGGAGCGTGGGGGCCCCCCCCCCTCAGTGCAAGAGGAAGATAGCGAGATAAAAATGAGGGAAAAACCTACTAATGAATATGAAAAAAAGGAGGCAAGGAAGTTTCTAAAGGATGAGGAAGACTGTGGAGGAACAAATGTATATATATATACCTATACACGCATACATACACAGATACATACACCATGATAATAATCATTCAAACCATGCAATCAATTTTAAACAAAGTCCACCAAAATCCAAGAACAATAGAAGCAGCAAAAGCGCATTAACTAACGAAAGTATATACATTAACAAACACTAATACAATGGAGAAGGATTAGCACAAAATGTGTATGTGAATGAAAGAGAGGGGGTAAATTCCTTAAAATAAAAGAAAAAAAACAGAGAAAACTGAATAAGGAATGATGCTTTAGAATGATTATATGAACTAAAGGACACAGGGAGCCCTGGAGAGAACAGAACATCTAAGATCTTAAAAAAGAAAAGTGACTACAAAAACTTAAGTAAAAACATGGCTGTGCAGAGATCAGTTTAGCAACTCACTGTGGTTTCTAGAACAAGGCATGAACAAAGGGTAGGAACCGTCGCTTAATGAACAAGATACGTGAAAAAATTAAAGTTTAGAGATATTGGACATGGAGGTCGTTTGCTGAACTAAGAAAACTATTTTAGATATTTCACAAATACATTTCACAAATAACATATGAATAAAGATATCAGAATATCTTAAAATGAAGAAGGAATTGGAATTTCGATGATGATGATGAAGGCACTGATATATCGATCTTTCTGTATAAGTATATGTATATGCTTGTACAGTATATATATACTGTATATATATATATATATATATATATATATATATATATATATATATATATATATATATATATATATATATATATATATAATTATTCTTCTTCAACCCAAGGATATAGCAAATAAAGAATGCACATATAAGAAGAGACAAATGAAATTACATCATAAAAAAATAAAACATTATTAGACCTACACAAACAACAATAATACTTGTCACTATAAAACAATACATGTGATATTTATCTCTGCATATATGGCATTGGCTGCGCTCGTTCTAGCTAAGTATATTGAATACTAATCAAAATAAGACAATAGACACGCTCTTGGTTTTACTCATATAGGGGCCAGGGGAGAGGATATAAAATAAAGTGCAACAGGCAAACGATTATAAAACGTTATAAAAAGAGTTATAAAAATCAACAATAGTATTCGATGACAATATGAATGTGAAATAGTTTCATTACAAGGCGAAACATGGTAATGAGAACAAACTTAATGCATATATACATATATATGTATATATAATTATACATACAGTATATATATTATATACAGTACATATACATGTATATATAATATATATATATGTAAATATAGAGATATATATTTTTATATTAATACACACACTCATTATATATGTGTATATATTTATTTATTTATTCATATGTTCGCAAAAGTAAATAAACAATAAAATAAATAAAAATTAAAGCACGAAAATGGCGTCCTATACCTGGCTGTACGGCGCATGCGGGCAACACAACCCCATTCTATGGGGTACAAAAAGATAAGAGCCTACACAATTCTCTTCTTAGAAGTGCGGGCAAGATGACTATCGCAGGGCAAGTGTTGAGGGCACGGAGAGGGCACGAAGACCCCGTGCTGTGAAGTGAGTGAAGGTGGGCAAGACTGGGAAACCCAGGTATTTTAAAATGTGGATGGGGTCGGGGGAGGCGTGGAAACGTCCATTTTTGAGGGGCAATTGAAAACCTATTACCGTGAGTTTTCTGTAAATAGTCAAATGAGGTTCTTGAGTTTCTGAGAAATGTGTTGTGAGGTTAGTGAGAACTCTCAATTTCCGGGAGATTCTGACATCGCCTGATACCCAGAAGGCTTTGGGTATCTCGCTCGGGTATCTCGTCGTAGGGATGTTTCTGATAACGAACAAGAACCATGCATAGGATTTTCGACTTTGAGAATCCCGTTGTACAAGATTTTCTGTAGTTTACATTGCTGTTCCTTTCAAAAGCAGAAAAGAAACCCTACATTATAAGGAGTGACGAGAGAAAACCAGAAACCTACTTAAGAACTGAACTGAAAATAGAATTTGGGCCAGGGGCCAAGCGCTGGGACCCTTGAAGTCATTCAGCGCTGAAACTTAAATTGTTAGGAGAGATTGGAAAGTAAGATGGAAGAAAGAGAATATGAAAGGAGGTACAGTAAAAGGAACGAAAGGGGTTGCAGCTCGGGACCGAAGGCACACTGCAAAGAACCTTAAGCAATGGGACTTGGACTCTGTGGACCCCGTTGTACAAGATGTTCTATAATTTCCGTTGCTATTTCTTTCCCAAGTAGAGAAGAAAACCTACATTATAAGAGAAATCATAAACGAATGAGGTTTTAATAGCAATAGGAACCAGTGTTTCAAATCTGAGAGCTAGTGCTGGTCTTTTGAGCTTCCATTGATGGGGTTTTATAGTGACAAAACAAGAAAAGCCTTCAAAGCTAAACTAAAAACAGGACTCTTCTCAATTTAGATTGGCTAGGTTGGGGAGAATGGACAGACACTACCTGTCACTGGAGGTTATACAGTCATGCGTGTTCCTCTGGTTGGCAAAAACAAAATAACTTTCAGCCACGGGCCGGTGGTGGCCTGTGTTGTTGGCACCTAAAGCGGTGCCAGACGCACGATTATGGCTAACTTTAATTTTAAATAAAATAAAAACTACTAAGGCTATAAGACTGCAATTATGTATGTCTGATGATTGGAGGGTGGATGATCAACATACCAATTTGCAGCCCGCTAGCCTCAGTAGTTTTTAAGATCTGACGGCGGACAGAAAAAGTTAAGACGGACAAAGCTATCTCAACAGTTTTGTTTTACAGAAAACTAAAAGGATTACTGAAACTGGCAAGACACCTTAGTAGTCTACCATTAGCCGCAATGGCTCGCAATGAGTCCCAAAAGCCAAATAAAACCAGATTAAGGGAGAATATAGCCTAAATAAGCATGTAACTGGAACTGGCATGAGGGAAAATAAGTTAAAAACACAGGCATAATTTAGGTACCCCAATCTAAAGTAGAAACCAAAAGCTAGGGTCTCCTTCTTGGTAATCAGACGTGAAGGCAGATTTTGTGACCAGTAAAAAAATGGAGGCGAACCATCCCCCTTCCCTTCTCTCAAGAAGAAAGCAGCCATGTTTTAGATCTAAGGAGAAGGGGGCCAACTACCACCCTCCATCTTTCCGTTAAAGAGGAGATTGGGTTAAAGGGTAAGTGAGCCCCTACCCCCTTTTACCTTCAGTTTAATGCAATGGGTAGGGGGAGAATCCAAGGCAGATTTTTGGTTTTGCGTGTTAAGGGAGAGCTTCAACATCACTTCTCCAGCGATAGAAAAAAGGCGGTAGATTTTGTGGGAGGAGGAGGAGGAGGAGGAGACGAAGAAGAAGGAGGAGGAGGAGGAGGAGGAGGAGGAGGAGGAGGAGGAGGAGTAGGAGGAGGAGGAGGAGGAGGAGGAGGAGGAGGAGGATGAGAAGACAGAGTAGGATGAGGGGGATGGAAGAAGAAGAATGAGGAGGAGGAAGAGGAGGAGGATGATGAAGATTAGAAATGGAGGAGGAGGAGAAGGCAGGGTAGGATGAGGGGGGAGGGAAGAAGAAGAAGAATGAGGAGGAGGAGGAGGTGGAGGAGACAGAATAGTATGAGGGGGAGGGAAGAAGAAGAATGAGGAGGAGGAGGAGGAGGAGAGGAAGAAGGAGGAGAGAGAGGAGAGGGAGGAGGAGGAGGGGGGGGAGGAGGAGGAGGAGGAGGAGGAGGGGAGAGGAAGAAGGAGGAGGAGGAGGAGGAGGAGGAGGAGGAGGAGGAGGAGGAGGACAGAGAGCAATAACAAACAGCCGCACTATTATCGGGCGAGTTAATCTGCACGAATCCCCTTTCGTACCCGCCCGGATCACATGCTCGCATGGACATTTTTCTCTACTTTATGAGCATCATCGCAAGGTCCGTTTATCACTGATACTGTCTATCGTGAGAGAGAGAGAGAGAGAGAGAGAGAGAGAGAGAGAGAGAGAGAGAGAGAGAGAGAGAGAGAGAATGAGGGATGATGGCACGACTTTAAGCTCATTGGTTTAATTTGTACGCTTAGAAGAGACGGAGGCGTTTGGCGTAAATAGGTTACAAAAAGCCTTATTTCTTTTCAGTCTAACTGTCAATATATTCCGAGGACAAAATATGGTTAATATAGACTTACTATTAACTTATGTGGTTTCTGCTTCACTTCGGAGAAGTTCTAAAAGTACAATACTAAAATTCGATTTTGAAATAGTCTCAAAAATTACGGCAGAACACAACAGATATTAGATAATTAAGAAACTCTTGATTGCGGATTAAAACGTATTTTTTTTCTTCAAGATAGATTATACACTAATAAAAGAAAGACTGACAGCGCTCAAATTCACGCTTTTGCACTACGACGGGCATCTTTGGAAGAACTTTCAAGATGAAAGCTAAAAATCATTTTCAAATATGTATTCAAATTTTTTGCGTTTTATATATATATAATATATATATATATATATATATATATATATATATATATATATATATATATATATATATATATATATATATATATATTACACATATGTATATATATATATTATATAATATATATTATACACATATAAATTCAAATTAATGCCCTTTTGAATTGTTTCATGATAATAAGAATATTAAGAATCATAACAACAATAACAATAACAATGATTAATAATAATAAGAGTCATCAATATTACATATCAAAATGTTGTCACTACAAATAAATTCAATGTATCTGATAAAAGACTTAATAGAAAGTTAGTTGGAGAACAGCTGTACAACGCGTCTGTCGGACATTGTAAAATCATTTCAGGACCAGCTGTTTTTTGTATGGGAAAGACGAGTTCAGTAACTGTAATGAAAGTATTATTGGGACCTTTTATTAAAAATATATGTACACCCTTTACTTAATCTACGGTTAAAATAAAAAAAAATTAAATTATGTAATTTACTGGTGCTCTGCAAATTGAATCACATAAATAACACAATATATATACACATATATACAGTATATATACATATATATGTATATATATATATATATATATATATATATATATATATACATATATATGTATATATATATAATATAACAGCGTGTGTTTGTTGAAAATATATATAACAGACAAGAATTTTAACCTACGCGCTTATCTATCTATCTATCTATCTATCTATCTATTTTTATATATATATAATATATATACATATATGTATATATATACATATACATATACATATATATATATATATATATATATATATATATATATATATATATATATATATATTGTATATTATACACACACATATAATAATGTATAAAATCTGGACGACGTGGATGAAAAGTCCTTCCCTAGTTGTAAAACAGTGGCTGAATGGAGGAAGGATTCCTTCGGAAATGGATCTGGAGACAAAAGGATTCCTTTCGGATGGTCTCTGGAGGGAGTCCGTCGCGTCACCTCAAAGGTGATGTCTGTGTGTGCGTTTGAGCCAGGGGAAAGCTGAGAGAGAGAGAGAGAGAGAGAGAGAGAGAGAGAGAGAGAGAGAGAGAGAGAGAGAGAGAATGGAAGAGTATGTGCACCCCCTGTTGAATCCTAGTGCAAGCGAGCTAAGATATTTCGACCTGTCCAAAAATTTTATTAGTATACTCTAAATTGCAAAAACTTAAATTTTACGCATCTTATTTCATTTTCAAACGGTTTTATAAATATGTAGTTATTATAACTGCTTCAGCATTTTAAAAATAACCAGCCTATTCTCTGATTAATCATCTCATTCCGCACGGAACTGACATCTTCTTTCTGTATTTCCTATTACCTTCTGGTACTTCTTTCAAATGCACGCAATGTTCTCTGGAAGCTTCAATTTCAAGCCAATGGCCTCTGTGAATCTGTTCCATATGAATAGAGTTTATCTTCTGAATAATGACACTAATAAATATAAAATTTTTCATTATTTGTACACGTCTGTACTCCTCCAACTAAACTCGCCTTTATGCACTATCGTCTCAGTTCTCACAACAAGCAGTGCTTGTGTGAAGGGAGAAGCTCAATAGCTTGTGGAAAAACCTCTCCAAATCAAACCGTGGTTTGCTACTTTAAGATTCCGTCTTATCTTCAGTTGCGTTGCAAGCCAGTATCACAATATTCCTAATAAGGCCGAGAGCAGGAAGGGAGCAGTATTTTCACTGGAGGCTTTCGACAACCATGGCGTCTGTGGGCGTGGCCTGTGCTCTTGTTCACGATGAAATAGTGTAAATGATTCTTCATAAAATAGCGTAAATGATTCTTCGTAAAATAGTGTGAATGATTCTTCATAAAATAGTGTGAATGATTCTTCGTAAAATAGTGTAAATGATTCGTCATAAAATAGCGTAAGTGATTCTTCATAAAATAGTGTAAATGATTCTTCATAAAATAGCGTAAATGATTCTTCATAAAATAGTGTGAATGATTCTTCATAAAATAGTGTAACTGATTCTTCATAAAACAGAGATCATTTGCAATACGGAAAATGCTTCAAATGTTGAAAAATTGCATTAAAAGCTGTGCGATTCAAATTTTGGTGTTTTAAATACATGGAGCAAATAGACAATCTAGGGAATTATAAGAACCAGGCATTTCATAATACTAATTCACTGAACAATATCTAATTCCTACAATAAATATGCAAAAAATATTATGCACTTATCACGGACTACGATACATTCTATATTTTTCGTATACAATTCCCAGGAGGGACCAAAGCAAATTAGGTCCGTTTCCTAAGAACCCATTAGGCTTCTGTTGACCTAAGCTAGAATTAGGTTGCTATGGTGGGTTTTGCAGCTATGGCGGAAGTAGGTGAAGGGGCAGCAACCTCATCCCAAAATAAATGCCAAAAACTGGGTATACTGCCTTCTAAAGCCACCTCCTCTAAGGGAATGAAGTGTGCACAAGGGAAAAAATTATTCGTACTATTTACTATTTTGTCCTATCAATCAAAAAGTGAACGCGGGTTGGAGCAGCAAGTCCCGACCTTAGAGACGTTACGTACCGTCCAGAAATTCGGTCCGGGTATCAGTATTCCTGAACACGGGCGATGAAAAGGGCAAATCTGGAGGTGGTGTCTATTACCAAACGACTATTATTATTATTATTATTATTATTATTATTACAAGACGACTATCGTTGCCACAGGAATGCATATGGAGACAGATTACGGTTAATATTCCGCACTGTCCTTTTCCAACATGAATATCGGCCAGTTACTGACTAACATCGCTGAGCCTGAAAAGCGAATCATAAGGAGGATAGAAAAGACACTATATAAGATAAATTCGCATAATACAGCCATCCTTTTTAATAAGACCTGTTTAAAAGAGGGTCTACTCCCTTCATATATTATTATTATTATTATTATTATTATTATTATTATTATTATTATTATTATTATTATACCCAAGATATCTGCACAAGCTGACCATCTTCTAGAACTTCACCTTTGAATCAGTCTGGGCACAGTCCTTCTCTCCCCAATCAAAACCCCATCCACCCCCACCCCCACCCCTCCCCTCCATCCCCACCCCCTTTTTCCTTCAGCCTGCTCCTCCTTCAATCCTCCAGCGTAAGCCATATATATACCTGGATTACGAGGCTCGCACGAGTTCACAGAGAATGGACCTCAAAAAACAATTTGTCATTGGACTTGTCAAGCAACAATGGCAATATCATCATTACGGGATGACTCACGGCTTGTAAAAAGGACATGGAGTGACCACCGCCCCTCTCTCTCTCTCTCTCTCTCTCTCTCTCTCTCTCTCTCTCTCTCTCTCTCTCTCTCTCTCTCGCTCGCTGGGTAAAAGGGATAGAATCTCTTGGAGGGATGGAATGAAGTTTCCGTTCGTTCTTAAACAGATGATTTCATGGCATATTGGACTCGAGATTAATGGTTAATTCTGTATATATTTGTTTAATCTCTCTCTCTCTCTCTCTCTCTCTCTCTCTCGATTACTATATAACTTCTCTGTCTGTCTGTCTGTCTGTTTCTCTCTCTCTCTCTCTTTAAAGATTACTCTTTAATTCTTTATCTCTCTCTCTCTCTCTCTCTCTCTCTCTCTCTCTCTCTCTCTCTCTCTCTCTCTCTCTCTCTCTAAAGATTACTGTTAAATCCTTTATAAATTTTTCTCTCTCTTTTTAAAGATTACTCTTTAATTCTTTATAAATCTCCCCCTCTCTCTCTCTCTCTCTTTCTCATATAAGCACTGACAACTTGCACGTCTAAATAATAACTATGAATACTCCTAAAGGTCACTTCCCTATCTCCTTTTGTTGTTCTCCCCCCCCCAAAAAAAAAGTAAAGGCCACTGGTGGATCGGCGCCCCCTCCCCTCTCCCTCCCATCACTCCCAATCCTTAGTATCCATTCCCGTCCCAGCACCGCCCTTTCTACAAA